>NW_026440297.1:300000-415449 GCF_025698485.1 Gossypium arboreum
TTGGCTCGAAGTATGTAAGAAAGGGTGTGAAGCATACCTTGCGTATGTACTTGATGACAAAGAGTTAGAAAAGAAACCCGAATCGGTGCCGGTGGTTTGTGAATACCCGGATGTTTTTCCCGAAGAATTATCGGGTTTACCACCTGTTCGAGAGGTAGAGTTTGGTATTGAGCTTGTACCTGGGACTACGCCGATTTCGATAGCTCCGTATCGTATGACACCAACCGAGTTAAAAGAGTGGAAAGCTCAGTTGCAAGAATTGACGGATAGAGGTTTCGCTCGACCAAGTTTCTCACCTTGGGGTGCACCAGTATTGTTTGTGAAAAAGAAGGACGGAACCATGAGGTTGTGCATCGACTATCGTCAGCTGAATAAGGTGGCAATAAAGAATAAATATCCGATGCCACGTATTGACGATTTGTTTGTTCAACTAAAGGGAGCCTCAGTGTTTTCAAAGATAGATTTGAGATCGGGTTATTACTAGTTGCGAATTCGAGATTCGGATATACCCAAAACTGCTTTCAGAACGAGATACGGTCACTACGAATTCTTAGTGATGCCGTTTGGGCTCACTAATGCCCCTGCGGTATTTATGGATTTGATGAATCGAATCTTTAGACCGTATTTGGATCGGTTTGTAGTTGTGTTTATTGATGATATTTTGGTCTATTCGAGAAATGAAACCGAACATGCTGAGCACCTGAGATTAGTGTTGCAAATTTTACGGGATAAGCGGTTATATGCTAAGTTCGATGAAGTGTGAGTTCGGTTAGAGAGGTTAACTTCTTGGGCCATGTGGTATCCGCATCGGTATTCGAGTTGACCGAGCAAAATTTCAGCCATACTTAGCGGAAGCCTCGAGAAATATTCTTGAGGTTCGAGCTTTTTGGGACTCATCGGTTACTACCGAGCGGTTTGTGAAAGGTTTCTCGATGATAGCCACACCCATGACGAAGGTACTTCAAAAAGATGTTAAGTTGAATGGACGGAAAAATGTCGAAAAGTTTTGATCAATGAAAACTTATTTGTTGAAGCTCAATTTTAGTGCAGCCGAATCGGGCAAAGAGTTTGTCATCTATAGTGGCGCCTCCCTACTTGGGTTAGGTTGCGTATTGATGCAAGAAGGTCGAGTTGTGGCCTATCGTCGAGACAATTAAAGCCACATGAGAAAAATTATCGACCCATGATCTCGAATTAGCGCCATCGTATTCACCTTGAAAATATGGCGACATTACTTATTTGGTGAGAAGTGCCATGTATTTTCGGATCACAAAAGTCTCAAATATTTGATGACTCAAAGAGACTTGAATCTCGACAAAAGCGTTGGCTTGAGTTGTTGAAAGATTATGAGCTGGTCATTGATTATCACGGGAAAGGCTAATGTGGTTGCGGACGCCTTAAGCCGAAATCTTTGTTTGCTTTGCGAGCAATGAATGTACACTTATGCATTCTACCCGACAATGTGTTAGTAGCTGAATTAAAGGCCAAACCATTATTGATTCATCAAATTCGTGAAGCTCAGAAAGTCGACGATAAATTGGTTGCAAAACGGGCTGAATGTGTTTCGAATATGGAAACCAAATTTCAAATTGATGATGGCGATTGTTTGAGGTTTAGAAGTCGGTTGTGTGTTCCAAGAAATTCGGAACTCATTTCGATAATTCTGAATGAAGCCCATTGTAGCCGAATGGCAATCCACCCGGGGAGTACGAAGATGTACAATGATTTGAAACGTCGATTTTGGTGGCATGGTATGAAGCGAGACATCTCCGACTTTGTTTGAGATGTTTAATATGTCAACAAGTGAAAGCGGAACATCGGTGCCTTGAGGATTACTTGACCAATCACGATACCCGAGTGGAAATGGGATCGAGTCACAATGGACTTTGTATCCGGACCGCCATTGTCGACAAGTAAGAAGGATGCGGTTTGGGTCGTGGTAGATCGATTGACTAAGTCGGCCCACTTTGTCCCCGTGACGCACGGATTTTTCAATGGACAAATTAGCGGAATTGTACGTTTCTCAGTTGTGAGATTACGGGGTGCCTATTTCTATCGTGTCGATAGAGATCCGAGATTTACCTCGCGATTTTGGAAAAAGTTGCAAGAAGCTTTGGGTACCAAGTTGCATTTCAAAGACCGCCTTTCACCCCAAACCGATGGTCAATTCGAGCGGATAATTCGGATACTTGAGGATATGTTAAGATGTTGCGTCCTCGAGTTTAGTGGTTCATGGGAGCGGTATTTGCCGTTGATTGAATTCGCTTACAACAACAGACTTTCAATCAAGTATTAAGATGGCACCACGAGGCCTTGTACGGTCGTAAATGCCGACGCCATTGTTTTGGTGAGCTCGGTGAAAGCAAGATTTTCGGGTGGATTTGATTAGGGATCTTTGAAGAAAGTGAAAGTAATCCGTGAAAGTTTGAAGATAGCCTCCGATCGTCGAAGTCGACGCGGATCGAGGCGTAAGGATATCGAGTATCGGTGGGTGATAAAGTGTTTCTCAAGGTATCGCCTTGGAAAAAGATACTCGAGTGTTCTACCGTAAGGGCAAGTTGAGCCGAGGTTCATTGGACCATATGAGATATCGAGCGAGTCGGTCCGGTGGCATATCGCTTGATTTTGCCCCGAACTCAAAAGGTTCACGATGTCTTTCACGTTTGATGCTTGACGCTATAGATCCGATCCATCGCACGTGATTAGTCCATCAGAAATTGAAATTCAAGCTAATATGAGTTATGAGGAAGAACCGATTCGTATCCTATCACGAGAAGTGAAAGAGTTGCGAAACAAGCGGGTTCCGCTAGTGAAAGTGTTATGGCTCAAGCACGGGATAGAAGAAGCTACTTGGGAGACCGAGAACTCTATGAAAGAACGATATCCAAACCTATTTACGGTAAGATTTTCGGGACGAAAATTCCTTAAGAGGGGGGAGTTGTGACAGCCCAAAATAGACCCTAGCGGAATGTGGTTTGGGACCACAAAACCGAGGCATAACAATAATTTAAAATTTATTTCGATGCCTATAATATGTGAGTATTCATGTATGACATTTTTTGATGATTGATTTAGTATGACATTTTTTGATGATTGATTTAGTGTTATAAAGGTGAATTTCACTAGAAAGGACTTGTGTGAGAAAATTTAGAATTGAGATAGGCAAAGGTGGAAGTGGCCTATTGATGCACACTAGGAAATGTTGTCCTTGCATGTCAAATTCCCCAAATTTGACTATAGTGGCCGGCCATGGTGATGAATATGGGCAAAAGAAAACATGTCTTAAACATGTTTTGCTAGTGGTGCATGTTAGAAATAATAAATTAAATATGTTTGAATTAGCTCAAGAGCTTAGAGGGCCACAATTGGACAAGGGAAGGAGAAAGTGATCGAATAGCGAAAAAGCCGTTCGACAACATCCGAGGTAAGTCCTCAAGAAGTGACCCTACTTGAATTGTGTGAAATAAAGTATGGATGTGTATTGATTATTGATTATGTATGCATGAGTATTTGAATTCTACCGGGCTAAGTCCCGAAGGCGAATATGCTTGCGACTATAATTGCGTTTGAGCCTTAATAACGAAAATGAATTATGTATGTCCAATGATAATTGATGTATGTGTTCATGGGAAATTGAATGATATCCGGCTAAATCCGAAGACAATTATGCTGGAAATTATATCCGGGTTAAGACCGAAGGCAATTGTGCTAGTGGCTACATCCGGCTAAGACCGAAGGCATTAAATGCGAGACATTCTATCCGGGCTAAGACCGAAGGCATTTGTGCGTGATTATATCCGGTTATATTCCGAAGAATCTTGGGCTGGAGGTGAGTGTTGGTTGCTGTAATGAATTCAATTAGTACACTCGAAAAGCCCAAAGGATAAGGTACGTTATATGTGCATTGGAAAGTCGACATGTATGAGCAACATTCGCTCAATCGACTAATGAATTTCAGTTATTGAATTGATTGATATTTTGTGAAATCATATAATGATGAAGTGTGAAGTAAGAATGTGTATTAATGAAATGATGCATTTGGCTATGTGAATGTATTGCTGTAATTAGAGTTGATTATATTCCTTGAGACTTACTAAGCATAAAAATGCTTACCCCGTTGCTTTGGCTCTCAGTTTTTTTTTTAGATTTCGCTCGAAGCAATTGGATTTGGGATCGTTGAAGTCGAAGTCATTCACACTATCAAGCCTCCATTTTGGTATAAATTTTTGATTGAACTTGAGATGGCATGTATAGGACTACCTCTTGTTTATTAAATATGTTGTAATGTAAGTATGTACGGCCATGCGAAAATGGCTCGAAAAGGGAAGCATGAACTTAGACTAATTGTGGGTTGTATGTATATATTTGGTGTCATGATGTGGCTATGGCTTGGAAATGGGAGCGTTGGTCATATGATCAGCCATTTGCATGGTTAAAATGATCATATATGAACCTATGTATGGCAAGACTAGTTGATTCATGGAGACTACCAAATAGGTAAGTCCTACCTTAAAACAGATGCTGCCAGCTGCAGTGGCATGAATGTGAAAATCACCAAAATTCATAGGAATGGAATTAAATAGTAAATAAGCTATGTAAATGAACCTTGATGAGTCTATTTTCATATGGAAGAAACGAAATGGTCATAGGAGTTACAGGTTAAGAGATATTAAAGCTATTGTGAGACAGGGCCAGAATGGTTTCTGGGTTCCCTGTCGCAACTTTAAAAATTCGCTATAAATTATCCAAAAAGAATTAGGAGACATACCTTATATGTACAGATTCCATTTTGAGTCTAGTTTCATTAGAAACAAACGACACCAGCATTAAAGCCCTGTACAGAGAGGTATTGAAGTTATACCGCGCGAAGGTCAGAGCAGTCGATCCCTGTAACATGGGTAACTTTAACTAATAAACTGTACCAATTGGCCCGACCAAAAATCCTAGAAATAAATCCATGGATGGATATATGAGTCTAAATTCAGGGAAAATTTACGAAACCAGTTTCCGAGTTTTGAAACTTGAGATATGATTTTTAAGGCGACAGTGACGCAGTTTTCCAGCCTGACTGGAAATGTCAAATTGGTGGGCAAAACATGTGAACTTGGCTTGTTAACCCCTCGGGTCCGACACCGGCGATGGTCTCGGGTTTGGGGTGTTACACAGGGACATTACGGTCATTTTACTCTACAGGGGCATTACGATCATTTTACCTTACAGAGGCATTACGGTCATTTTACTTTACAGGAGCATTACAATCATTTTACCCTATAGGGGCATTACGGTCATTTAACGATCTCTCCGAAGGTCTACAGTCACCTCGAGTGATACAGACAACCTAAATGATTATATCAGTGCAAGTGGGCCTAAGGCCCAATACTCAGCCCAAGTGGGCCACAGCTCGTGTGGCCCATTTAGCCAAAATTTAGATACGACTATGTGTACACCATAGCCCGATTCATTAATAGTCATTTGTCGCAGATTTTATTCGTGTGGGCCCACGAGCCCATTGGACCCCCACGGCCTATATCGGCCTAACGAGGCCCAAAACAACCTAAGTCATGTGCGTGACATGACAAACACAACCATATTCCACCTAGCAGCTGATTTGACACAAGAGGGCCCACAGGCCCATTAGCCTATTATGGCCTAAGCCCATGGATTCGTTGATGGCAACCTCTTCCGCCGTACACCCACATTTCATGGGCTCAGTTTACCACACCTGCGATCGCACGCTCGTGTGGCATCATACACCATGTTTCCTGCTTTTTAGCATTTTATCGGCCTATAGTCATAGAAAAGTAAACATCACGTACATTTTCGGCTTTTTAGTTGATTATCAAACAAGGGATCTGATTACACACCTGATCACGTAAAGTACTAAGAATCCACGATCGCCAAAACCTTGGTCAACTGTAATTTGCCTACTTAATCCAAAGTTTGGCGCAGTCACCCTTCTGCAACCTGACGGAAAGTCCCGAACTGTCGTCACCCCACGTCGTTTCAACTCGAGGGTAGAGGCTACGCGTCCACTCCTACTCGGCACCATTGACATCCCTTTATTTCTAAAACCCCCTTTGCTCATCGCGAGTTCGACCAGATGGATAACCAAAGGTAGAGAGATTCAACTCACAAAAAGGAAAAGACAATCGGCTAAGAATGATAAGCGAATAGGTTGTGAGGGAGAGGAGCAATGATATTCGGCCAAACTCACAGAAGAGAAATAGAGAAATTTGAAGGAAGAATCGTGAATGCAAAAAGAGAAGAAAAAGAAGGCCGACACTCAATCGAAACAAAAGATGTTGAATAAAAAAAACAAGAAATAAGAGCGAGAGCAGAAAGAGAATCGGCTATAAGGGAAAGAAAGCTGAAAAGAATAGAGAGGGAGGAGAGATGGTGAATTCGGCTAACACCCATATTGAGTAAGGGAAGAGAATTGACTTATGAAGAGAGTAGGAGACAAAAAAGAATCGATCAATAGGGACAAAAGAAGAGTAGAACCCACAAGCAAAAATACCTAAATGGTACCAAATTGGCTATTCTAAAACAGAAAGTGCTGAAAACCCGAAATAGAAATGTTAGGAGAGAACCACTAAAGCCTAAATTGCTCCCTAGTTTCCCCTAGCCGAATTATCAAGCAATGCTTTAGAGTCCCAATCAGCCACAACACCTTACCAACCTCCCATTTCAAATTTCCTTGATTTTCTCCCCAATCTCCTCCTTGACTTGTACCACAAATCCCTCCAAGACCAAATCAAACTCCACCTTGCAAAGTTTTAGTCCAACACCACTTCTCATGCTGCAAGGAAGTAAAATAAATACTCCCTTGAGTATCATGAGATTCAAACTCAAGCTTTCTTAGCCTTAGAAACATGCCACTACCACTGAGCCATAGGCTCCTTTTGTGTCACATTTTATCCTTAATTAATTATAAGGTCTATACGCTAAAGTCCAGGCTCCTTTAAAAGAAAAACCAACATAAATTGCAAGAGCCAAGACTTGAACCCAGGCTCCCTTGCAACGTTAATGACGCCCCGACCACTAGACCACATGCTTCCTTGTGTCATTTATTTAACACAATAATTTAAAAGGCTATCATCCAAGCATCTAGGGTTTTATTCACTTAAAACCAAAATTTTGGCTAAAGCGCAGGTTTGAACCCAGGACTTTTCCAACACTCCCAAACACTCTTAATCACTGAACCGCTGTAGCAAAAAATTAATTGTGTCATTCACTTGCACAACTAAATTCCAATTCCTTCGAAACGCGAAGCCCATTTCTTCTAGGCCAAAATTTGCGGCGTTACATAGCATGTACTAAGCCAATAAGATGAGGTTAACACGCAATGAGTGGTGCCAAGGTTGTTTAAGAGTATAATTAGGCAATGTTAAATACCATTGAAGTCAATAAGTGTGTATGGTTGTTAAAGGGTGACCAATGGCTTGAAAAATAGCCCTAAAAGGGTCTACACGGTAGACACATGGGCATGTGTCTAAGTCGTGTGTGACACACGGTCAGCCCTTATGGGCGTGTTGCTTGGCCGTGTATCCCCTGCACCTAAAAATTTTAGGTCTATTTGCATAATAGTAAACACATGGGCAGAGACACGACCGTGTGTCTCAACCGTGTGGAAGACATGGCCTAGCACACAGGTGTGTGCCTTGGCTGTGTGCCTCAAAATGATTGATGACGTCATAAAAAGAATGTCTGAGTTTTTGGACACGGGCGATGACATGGGTGTGTCTAGGCCGTGTGAGGGACACGGGCTTGTGATTGGCTGTGAGAAAACCCCTATAGGTTCGAAATGGAAAATAAATCCAATAATTCAACACGGGTGTAGGGCATAAGCATGTCCCCAAGCACACGAGCGTGTGCTTTGCCTTCACATGGGCATGTAAGGCATAACCCTAGGAATTTTTATAAAATTTTCTTAAGTTCTCGGTTATGTCTCGGATCATTTTTAATGTATGATTTGGACCTCGTAGGACTATAATGGAGATAATATAATTTTGTTCAATTGGTTTGAATTTGTAGATGAAATTTTAACTCGTCTTTCTAAAATGTCTGAGTATGTATCTGGTAATGCCTCGTGCTTTGTACTGGTCTCAGGTACGGGTAAGGGGTGTTACATTTAGTGGTATCAAAGCTATGATTTAGTCAATTCTCAGACTAACGTAGCATGTCTCGGGTCTAGCTATACATGCCATTATACAAGTTATAATAGTGCGGCATCTCCTAACCTTTTTAATTGTATTTGAATATAGTAGATCTATTCCAATCAAGCCCAAGATGAGTCTGAGGGAGCCAAGAGCCATCCTCCAGCTTCTGTATAGCGAACTATTTCTAGTAGTAGTAGAAGGCCTCTGTCTGAAGGCCGGGAAGAGGTGAGAGTAGCGTTTTTCGATACGATGGATGAGTGGTTCAGGGAATACCTGAGAAGTGGCCCTAAAATACCACGTCCACCTCCACCTGCTAACCGACCTGATGAAGTACCAAGGGTTGTTGAACCAGTGAGAATTGGTAAGGCCCCAGTAGATAAACTTAGGAAATATGGGGCTAAAGAGTTTAGGGCTAAAGTCGAGGATGATACTAAATGAGCTGAGTTCTGGCTAGAGAATATGGTGCGAGTTTTAGATGAATTGTCATGTACACCCGAGGAATGCTTGAAGTGTGTTGTATTTCTTCTGAAAGATACTGCATACCGCTGGTGGAAGATGGTATCCTCAGTGGTACCAAAGGAAAACATTACATGGGATTTCTTCCAAACTGATTTTAAAAAAAAATACATCAGTCAAAGGTTTTTAAACTTCAAGAGGAAGGAGTTTCTGGAACTCAAACAAGGAAATAAGATCGTATCAGAATATGAAAGAGAATTTGTAAGGCTGAGTCAGTATGCAATAGAATGGGTCCAATCAGAGGCAGAAATGTGTAAGCGAATCGAGGAAGGCCTGAATGAGGAAATTAAGTTGCTAATTGGGATCCTAAAAATACGAGAATTTACCGCATGAGCTGATCGAGCCAAAAAGGTTGAAGAACTAAATAATGAAAGAAAGCAAGCCAATAGAGAAGCTCGAGTTTCGAGTAAGAGGTCTAGCGGCAGAGCACACTCCTTCCCTATAAAGAAATAGAGAAGTAAAAAAGAACACTCCACTTCATCGGTAGGATATTCAAGTAGAGTAAGAAGCTCCAAATGACATAACCCGAAGTCTCCTTCTCCTATTGTAGCTAGTGTGAGAAGTGTAGACAATCAAAAGTCAAAGTGTAAAAGTTGCAACAAGTTCCACTTCAGAGAGTGCTGAATGAAGAGCGGTGCGTGTTTTAGATGTGGGTCTCTTGACCATTTTCTCAGAGACTGCCTGGAGGGAGCTAATAAATAGGTTGAATTAGCCCCACAGCTGAATGCTCCTATTTCTTGAGGTAGACCCCTGCATCATCCCGATAGTGCAAGTGGTAGTCGAACTATTGCAAAGGATGCTACTGCAAAATCATAGGCTCGAGCCCCGACCAAAACTTATGCAATACAAGCTCGAGAGGAAGCCTCTGTTCCCGATGTCATCACGGGTACATTTTCTATCTATAATACTCGTGTCATTGCCTTAATTGATCTAAGTTCAACCCATTCGTACATTTGGATGAAGTTGGTGTCTAGCATGGATATGTCTATAGAATCTACGAAATTTGTGATTAAGGTGTCAAACCCTCTAGGCAAGTCAGTCCTAATTGATAAAGTTTGTAAGAATTGTCCTTTCACGATTCAAAGCCATAGTTTTCTGGCTAACCTTATGTTATTTCCATTTGATGAGTTTGATGTAATACTTGGCATGGATTGGTTGGCTGTGTATGATGTGATTGTAAACTGTGGTAACAAGTATATCGAATTGAAATGTTCAGATGGTGAGATTCTCCGGATTGATTCAAATGAGTTGGATACTCCACCGGTTGTGGTCACCTTGATGATGGCTCAAAGGTATATGAGAAAAGGATATGAAGCCTATCTTGCTTTCATGTTGAATACTAAAGAATCTGAGTTGAAGTTGGAATTGGTACTGATAGTATACGAGTATCCGGATGCATTTCCGGAAGAGCTACCCAGATTATCTCCCGTTAGAGAAGTAGATTTTGGTATTGAGTTGGTGCCTTGCTCCTATAGGATGGCACCAACCAACCTGAAAGAGTTAAAAGTACAGTTGCAAGAACTAATGGATAAAGGTTTTGTAAGACCAAGCTTTTCGCCTTGGGGTGCTCCAGTATTATCTGTAAAGAAGAAAGATGGTTCGATGAGGCTATGTATAGACTACCGACAACTTAACAAGGTAACTATCAAGAACAAGTATCTATTGCCGAGGATTGATGATCTGTTTGATCAATTGAGAGGAGCCACTGTTTTTCAAACATAGATCTGAGATCCTGTTACTACTGCGAGTTAAAGAGTCTTACAAACTTTACGAGACAAGAAATTGTATGCTAAGTTCAGCAAGAGTGAATTCTGGCTTCGAGAGGTCGAATTCATGGGTCACATTGTGTCGAGTGATGACATCAGAGTAGATCCAAACAAAATTTCTGCTATTATTGAGTGGAAGCCGCCGAAGAACGTAACTGAGTTTAGAAGCTTCTTGGGCTTAGCCTGTTACTATCGATTCTTTGTAAAAGGATTTTCAATGATAGCAACTCCTTTGACGAGTTTGCTGCAAAAAGATGTGGTCGGAAAAGTGTCAGTAGAGCTTTGAGAAGTTAAAGACATTGCTAACAGAAACTCCAATTTTAGTGTAGCCTAAACTAGGAAAAGAATTCGTGGTCTACAGTGATGTGTCCTTGAAGGGATTGGGTTGTATGCTGATGCAAGAAAGAAAAGTGATAGTCTATGCTTTGAGGCAATTGAAACCATACAAGAAAAATTATCTGACACGTGACTTGGAGCTAGTAGCCATTGTATTTGCCCTGAAGATTTGGAGACACCATTTGTATGGTGAGACATGCCGTGTATTCACTGATCACAACAGTTTGAAGTACTTAATAACTCAAAAGGAATTGAATCTAAGACAGCAGAGATGGTTAAAATTGATTAAAGATTATGAGCTGATCACTGATTACTACCCGGGAAAAGCGAATGTGGTCGCCGATACACTGAGCAGAAAATCCTTGTTTGCTTTGAGAGCTTTGAGCACTCAATTGACTTTTTTGGATGATGGTTTGGTTTTTTGCAGAGTTAAGAGCCAGACCAACATTACTACAAGAAATTTGCAATGCTCAGATCAATGATAGTGACTTTCAAGCCAAGAGGGCTCAATGCGAGTCGGGCATTGAATTAGATTTTTGAATTGGTTCCGATGGTTGCTTGATGTTTAGAGATGGGATATGTGCACCGAGAGACGATGAGCTTATTCGAAAAATTCTTCAAGAGCACATGATAGTTGTTTTTCTATCCATCTAGGAGGTACCAAGATGTACAACGATTTGAAGAAAATGTACTGGTGGAATGGCATGAAAAGAGAAATCTCTGAATTTGTATCGAAATGCTTGATATGTCAGCAAATCAAAGTTGAACACCAAGTACCTTCAGGTTTGTTACAGCCTGAGATGGTCCCTGAGTGGAAGTGGGATAGGATTACTATGAATTTTGTGATGGGATTACCGTTGACCCCGAAGAAAAAAGATGTTGTTTGGGTTGTGGTTGATAGGCTAACAAAATCGACTCACTTTATTCCATTACGAACTAACTACTCACTTGACAAGCTAGACGACTTGTATGTATCTGAGATTGTGAGATTATATAGGGTACCGTTATAGATTATTTCAAATAAGGACCCGAGGTTCACTTCGAGATTTTGGAAGAAGCTGCAAGAAGCCTTGGGTACAAAGTTGAATTTTAGTACGACTTTACACCCGCAGACTGATGGTCAGCCTGAGTGGAATTCGCCTACAATAACAGTTTCCAAAAGAGTTTAAAAATGGCACCCTATGAGGCCTTGTATGGCAGGAAGTGCTGAACTTCACTGTATATGACCGAACTCAAAGAAAACCAGATTCACAAAGTTGACCTAGTTAAGGAAATTGAGAAAAAGGTTAAAGTGATACGGGATTACTTGAAAGTGGCATCGGATAGGTAGAAGTCGTATACTGATTTGAAAAGAAAAGATATCGAGTTTTAGATTGGAGATGAAGTACTTTTGAAAGTGTCATTTGGCCAGAAAGGCAGACTGAGTCTACGATTTATCAAACCATATGAGATCATTGAAATACTTGGACCATTAGCCTACCATTTAGCATTGCCACTCGAATTGGAAAAGATTCACAATGTATTCCATGTATCCCTGTTACAGCATGAATCAGACCCCTCCCATGTGATTCAATGACGGTAGTTGAAATTAGACCGGACATGACTTATGGTGAAGAACAAGTCTAGATTTTGGCTTGAGAAGTCAAACAATTGAGGAATAAGAATATAGCCTCGGTGAAAGTTTTATGGCATCGACATAGAGTGGAAGAGGCTACATGGGAACCCAAAGAAACCATAAATTTGACATTAAAATAAGTATTTTATGATCATTATGAGGTCTAGGATATGTGAGTGAGCATGTGTTAAAGTTTCATGAAGAAATTTTGTGTAAGATGTCCAATTGGAAATAAGGGACCAATTTGAATAAATAGCAAAACTTGGGTTCTAGAAGAAATTTGTATGAAATTGCTTTGGAATATTAATTAGAGGTCCCTAAAGAGTAATTTACCCAATTTATAAGTTTTTGGACAAAAATGGGCATGCATGGAAAATTATGAAAGTTTAGTAAGGAATGGCATTTTGGTCATTTGGTTAATTAAAGAATAAAAAGGAAAAAATAAGCCAAAATCATGTCATTCATCTTCTTCAAGCTGCCGAAATTTGCATGCTCTCCATAGCTAGGGTTTTCAACATTTCAAGCTTGATAGTAAGTCAATCCTAGCCCCGTTTTTAATGTTCTTCGTATTTTTGAGATCCTCGTAACATGTTGTTTTTATTTCTACCCATATCTCATGCTAGGGTTCATGTTTAGAAAATTACCCATGCATGAGATGTTTGTGTTTTGAGGATTTATGAAGGAATATGAGAGTTTAAAGGAAGGTAAATAACTTTTACTAAGTGTTTTTTCATGGAAATGGCTTAAGGGACTAATTTGTAAAAGTTGTGAAAGTGGGTAGAAAAATATGGAATGAAGGAAAAAAATGGGCTGCTATAAGTGTGAATAATGTTCGGCTAGACTTGGGTAACCAAGGAATTACATGCATTTCACTATACGAGACATAGGACTAAATTGTAAATATTGTAAAGGTTAGGGGCAAAATGGTCATTTTTTAGGGGTGAGTTTTAGGCCTAAAATGAATAATGTGATGTATTAATAATATAATTTTATTAATATAGACCCTAGAGAACCAATTCCGGAGGTCGACCGTGGAAAACGAAAGGTTTCGGAATAACCGAGACACGAATCCGAAATGACTACCAGGTAAGTTGGTATAACCCGAAGTAAACTCTTAATATACTTATAATGCATGTTCTTGAATGTAGGAAAATTCGGATATTCATTGTATGATATTTCATGAAATGTGCTAGTGTAAATGAAAAGATGACAAATGTCCCGGATGAAATAAAAAGGGAAATCCGATGGATAAATTATGGCTTACATGACATGAGATCCTGCCTGTGTTTTAGAAAAGGATTTAGCCCGAACTGGTTATCCAAAGATCTCAAAATAGAAAGGATCTAGCCCAGACGGGTGTTCCTTGAGTGATCGAGCCTCCCGAAGAATATGGGTGTATTAAGGATTTAGCCCGGATGGGTAATCCGATTCAGGACTGAATTTAGCCTGGACTGGCAATTCAAATCCGAGCTTATGAGAACAATTATCGTTAAAAGGGATTTAGCCTAGACTGGTAACCATGACAATTCTCTATAAGTTAATAATACGGGGGATTTAGACTGGATTGGTAATCCTACCGTAAGATGTAAGGTTTGTGAGAGTGCGTACTTGAGATGATCACTTGTATGACTTGACGGTAATTGAGCTATCCATCGAGATTTTTGAGAAATTAAACAGGATTAACAAGAGAAATAGAGATGGATATATTAAATTGATGAGCTCATCTAAGACTAATGATATGATGCATTGTTATGAGACTAATTTGATGATTGAGTGCATGAGATAGGGAAACTATTTCATTCTTGTTGGAATCATTGCCTAATTTGGTTGCATGCTAATTAACTGGTAAGTTTACTTTCCAGTTATCCGAACTTACTAAGCATATAAATGCTTACCCCCTTCTCTTTACCCTGTCTTACAAAGCTCATGGACTCGGGAAGATTGGGAGACGGTTGGAGAATCAACACACTATCGACTTGTTTCGTTTTGGTAAATAGATACTTTTGTTTTGTTTAATGGCATGTATAGAATTCTTGGTTATTTTGTTATATGTTCTTTTGGCTAGCCAAAATAAGGGCTCAAATGGTATATTTATTCTTTTGTATATGGAGATGAGATATGGCTCATATTGATATAGGTCGTAAACTTACTAAGGATGCATGTTTATGTTTAAATGTTTCATGAGATACCATAATGAGGTTTACCATGGATGGATGCATGGAATAGGACCTAATAACTTGAGAGTGGATATAGTATGTACAAAATGATGAGATGAGGTTAACACGCAATGAGTTGTGCCAAGGTTGTTTAAGAGTATAATTAGGCTATGTTAAATACCATTGAAGTCAATAAGTGTGTATGGTTGTTAGAGGGTGACCAATGGCTTGAAAAATAACCCTAAAAAGGTTCATATGGGTTGACATACGGGCATGTGTCTAAGCCATGTGTGACACACGGTCAGCCCCTATGGGCGTGTTGCCTGGCCTTGTATCACCTGCACCAAAAAATTTTAGGTCATTTTGCATAGTAGTAAACACACGGGTAGAGACACGGCCATGTGTCTCAACCGTATGGAGGACATAACCTAGCACATGGGCATATGCTTTGGCCGTGTGCCACAAAATGAATAATGACGTCATAAACAGAATGTCTAAGTTTTTGGACACGGGCCAGGGACACGGGTGTGTGCTTGGCCGTGTGAAAACCCCTGTAGGTTTGAAATGGAAAATAAATCCAATAATGCAACACGGGTGTGTGGCACGAGCGTGTCCCCAAGCACACAGGCGTGTGCTTTGCCTTCACACTGGCGTGTGAGGCATAACCCTAGGAATTTTTATAAAATTTTCTTAAGTTCTCGGTCTTGTCTCGGATCGTTTTTAATGTATAATTTGGACCTCATAGGTCCATAATGGAGATAATATGATTTTTTTCAATTGGTTTGAAATCGTAAATGAAATTTTATGACTCGTCTTTCTGAAATTCTAAGTATGTGTCTGGTAACACCTCGTGCTTTGTCCTAGTCTCGGGTACGGGTAAGAGGTGTTACATAGCCAGAGTACCCGAAGATGCATTATGATTGAAGTTGTTTCCATATTCACTAAGGGACAAAGCTCGAGCCTAGTTGAACTCATTGCCACCGAATTCAATTTCAACATGGCAAGAGTTAGCAGAAAGATTCCTTATGAAGAATTTCCTGCCTAGCAAGAATGCTAAGTTGAGGAACGAGAGCACTACTTTCCAACAAATTGATGATAAGTCCTTGTATGAGGCATGGGAAAGGTATAAAGAATTATTAAGAAAGTTCCTTCATCACGGAATCCCACATTGCATCCAACTTGAGACATTTTATAATGGTCTCAATGCTCACACGAGGATGATAGTGGACGTTTCTGCTAATAATGCTCTCCTTTCTAAGTCTTATAATGAGGCTTATGGAATCATTGAGAGGATTGCCAGCAACAATTACCAATGGCCAATCAATTGAGCAGTGTCAGGAAGACTAGTTGCCGAAATACATGAAGTAGATGCTCTCACTTCACTCGCATCTCAGGGATCATCAATATCCTCAATGTTAAAAACTCTTACTACTAATGGGTCAACAGTTTTGTAGCACAGCCACCAACCCAATTTGAAAATATAGCCTGTGTCTATTGTGGGGAAGGACATTTGTTTGAAGAATGTCCATCAAACCCAGAATCCATGTACTACATAGGTAACTAGAACCAAAATCGAGGAAGGCAAGGACTGCAATCCAATTTCTATAACCTATTATGGTGAAACCATCCGAATTTTTCCTGTAGTAACCAAGGGGCTAGAACCAGTAACACTTATTGAAATATCCCGAATTAGGGCCTAATCGGAATAGTGGTTTCGTGACCACAAATCCGAGATAGAAATAATTATTTTATAATTATTTTGATGATTATGATATGATTGCATGATTGTGTGAAAATTTAGTGATGAAATTCTATGCCTAAAGTGCTTAAATTGAAAGTAGGGACTAAATCGAATAAGTTGCAAAACTTGCATTCTAGAAGTTTTAGTATGAAATTGTTTTGGAATATTAATGAGGAGGTCTTAAATAGCAATTTGACCAATTTTAAGTTCATGGACAAAATTAGGACATGGAAGGAATTTTGGAAAGTTTAGTAGTAAGGGTATTTTGGTCATTCGGTTATTAAAATGAATTAAAACAAAATTAAAAGCCAATTTTGTCCATCTTCTTCATTAGGCCGAAATTTCAAGGGTTCTCCATAGCTAGGGTTTGTTTCAAGCTTCCAAGCTCCATAGTAAGTGATTCCAAGCCCGTTTTTAATGATTTTTACGTTTTGAGATCCCGTAACTCGATAAAGCTTATGTTAGCAATAATTTAACCTAGGGTTTATATTTGGAAAAATACCCATAGGTGAAATTTGTGTATTTTGATGTTTTATGATAGAATATGAAGTTTTAAATTATGTTAGACAACTTGTACTACTCGATTTTAAGTAAAAACGAGTAAAATGGCTTAATCGGTAAAAATACCTAATAGTCACAAGTACATGTTAGAGTGAGAATTTGATGTTGCCATAGAAGAGAAAAGTGATCAGCATGTTGTAAAACATAATAATAAGGAATAAAGTTTAATCCCGAGCCTAGGGGCAAAAATGTAAATATGCAAAAGTTTAGGGGTAAAATTGTAATTTTGCCAAAATTTGAGTTAAGGATTAATTTGATAATGTGAGTATCAAATAAGCTAAATGTGTTATTTTAGATCAAGAAAGACGTGGAATCGACCTCAATCGAGGAAAAGAAAAGATTGTGGACTAAATTGCAAAATCTTTGTATTTTGGTACCATGGTAAGTCCATGTGTAAATAATGTAGCATAAATGTTATTTTTAAGTTATTAATGTTAATTATATGATATGCTGATTTTTAATCGTGAAATATTATGCTTTGTGGTTAATGTTGAGTAATATGCAAATTATGTTTACTACTTGATAAATATGAATTGCTCTAGAGTATCGATTCGATATTCCATGGAAGGCGGCAAATGTGAGATCGAGGAAAAAGCCCGTTTGAACCTTAGGAATAGATTAGGATACAAGTGACATGTCACTAGGATGGTTGAGCATCCGAACTCGTTGAGTTGAGTCAGAGTTCGTGAGATATAACTAGGCATCCGAACTCGTTGAGTTGAGTCCGAGTTCACTTATGGATCTGACGCCTGAGCTCGTTGAGTTGAGTCCGGAGTTCGCTTATGGGCGGGTTACATGATCGCTGATTACATATATGGCACTTATGTGCAAGTTATCCATGTATCCGAATTATATTCGATGTGTTCAACGGGTAAAGTTTTACTCAAATGGAGGAATACTCGAGATGAAAAGAGGCGTATTGGTAAGTGATGAGAAATGGATATTTTGGACGGTATGTATTTAACCCTCGGGTTGAGTATTGATACAACCATGATAAGGTAATAAGATGATGAAAATGATTAAAATGTGATATGTGTTTTAGTGATACATGCTAATGTTGATTGGTATATTTGTTTGTTATGTTACTTATTATTTGCATATGAACTTACTAAGCATTTATGTTGACTCCCTCCTTCTTACTCATTGTAGTTTTGGACAAGCCAGTTCAGGAGTCGAGATAGGTCGAAGGCTCAGTCACACTATCCGGAAGATTTTTGGTAAATGGCTTGTAAATTTAAGTATGGCATGTATAGCAATATACTTATTTTGTGTAAATGATTTTATGATATGGTGAAAGAATGGTTGAGAAACTATATGGCCTAATCTTATTTGAACCTTTACAATATTGAGCCATCACTTTTCTCTTAATAATCTTTAAATTGTCTCAAACACTAGACTTAGTACTATTCAAAATATTCTTTGAAAATAAGTTTGAGGGAGTTGAAAAGAAGTATCAAATGCTCAAAAAATTGTAGTACATACAGCAAAATGCTCGTGAAAACAAAAGAAAAGAAAAGAAAAAGAGCATATGTACTCGAAAGAAATAGATAAACAAAAGAGCATGTGAAAGCAAAATAAGTTGGTGTATTGAAGGTAATTATTTCAAAGGTCCGATTCAAACTGAGTCTAGGGTTTTTAGCCTAAATTTATCTATGTTTTACCTACCCCTAGCCTAGCCATGTTACAACCTATTTCAAAGACCTATTGATTCAAGCTTTTATGCTATCTACATTACTGGAGAGAAATTTCTATGTTCAACATATGAAGGCATAAATTAAACTTAATGATTGCAGCTTAATCTTAAATAAGGGAATAAAATCAAATTGGTAAGGATTTAACATGTCTTTATTGAGAAAGCATTTAGTCTATTTTTGCTATCATAGAAATAATTGCGATTAATTTGAACAATATGTATATTTAAGTAGCATAAATCTCAAAATTCTTATTCTTGAACATAAGTATACTAAATTCATAATTTTGGGATGAATTTTTCCTGAAGGGATTTTTCAAAGGTGTTTCCAAGAAATTATTTTTAAATTGTGCATTACTCGAGACAAGAAATGAATTAAGTTTTGGGGTGTAGAAACACAAAAATATATATAAATTTTCATGCCCTTTTTAACTCAAATTCATGCATTTTTGGCGTAATTCTTGTCAAAAAATATAATATAATTATAAAATAATTAAATTGTACTTAAATTATTAACATATTTAATTTTAATTAATTTTATAATAAATTCTCATAAATTTTGATTTATGTTTTGACATATTTGCACAAAGGGTGAAAATTGGCTCAGAAAACACTCTAGAAGAGCAAAATCGGGAAGCGATTCTTGAAGCATCAAGGTGAATTAATTTCTCAGCCTAATACATTCCAATTGATCAATATTAATACATAATATAATTAATTTTAATTTTAATCCAATTTATTTTAGGTTAAAAAATTATTATTAATTAAATTATGAAAAGATGTCCAATTGTGCTAAACCAAAAAACTGATCCAACCGAGCACATGGGCTGCCCAAAACCATCCAACATGCTCACTCAATCAGCTTAAATTAGCTTATTATTTGACTTTCAAATCAGCCCTTGAAGTTTCCTTGATATTGCATTCAAACCCCTCCACTTATCAAGCTTTTGTAGATTTGCCCCTAGCTAAATTTAGCAAGTTTGAAACATTCAAACTTGCCACATGTGTGGCTGGCCAAGGGGGGTCTATGGCTGCTGATTTTTTTCTATTTTTAGTGGCCAATCCCACCTATAAATACCACCCTCTACTACTCATTTCATCACACCTCTCATTCCACACTTCTCTCTCACTTTCACTCACTCTTCTCCTTTGTTTTCCATTTTTCTTCCTTGTCGATTTCCCTCTTGGAAAAAAGTCATTCAACTGCTTTGGGTAGCAGCATTCAAGTTCTTATAGAAGTCTTGGTTCAACAAGATCAAGCGGAGAAGGAGGAGCAGAGCAAACTAGTTAAGCTTTAGAGATATACCGGATTTGATTCTAGTTTTCTATCCTTTAATTTTTATTGTTTTTGTTTTGAACATATCTATGAATATTTGTTTTGTTGTTATTCTAAATTTAATTAACATGGCTTAAATTTAATTTTTTTTAGGTTGATTGCATTTCATCCGCTTAATTTATTAAAATTATGTTTGTGTTGTTATAGGTCTTGGTAAATTGTTTGATTAAGTAAAACCATGATTATGTTATTCTTGCATTACAATTTTAAGGTAACTAATGAGTTAGTTATTAATCATGTTGAAATTGTAATTAATTGACACAATACTTAATCAATGCATGTTTAATCTTCTAAGGTAGTTGAGGGTTAAATTAGTGACGGTTTTAAACAGTACATTAGCCTTGTATAACTTGCAAGATTATTGTGATTAAACTGTTTCAACGTAGGAATATGTTGTTACCTCACTTATCTTTTACTTGCTTATTTAAATTTATTAATTGTTTGAATTGGTATAGTGTTATGTTCAAGAGATTAGTTAATTTAGCAAGTCTGTATGTGCTATAGTTAACAAATTACCAAGTTGTCGTGAATTTATTCGTAACAACATGGACATTGTTATTGTAATATTAAGTTAAGAAATGTAATTGATCTAACACAATTATGTCATCTTGATTAAAACCTTCTTTTGAAATCGTGCATTAACCTGTTTATTTTTTATTTTATTTTATTTTATTTTACTTAGTCAAATTTTAGTTTTTAATCACTTCTTCAAAATCAAAATATTTTTAATCACCGAAGTTGTAACACCCCAAACCCAGTCTAGACCTTATGATCGAATCTGGAAATGTCACATGATAGTGCTTTTGAAATCATACTTGACGAGTAAAAATCATTCCAGTTACTTAAACTTTGTTATGATTAAAACGTATCTCTTTTTCACGGAAGCTTTGAAAACATACTATTTTGGGGAAACCTGTAATTAATTCTAAAAAACCTTAGTTATATAAGAAAAACTGTTTGTCTTTAGTGAAAGCAGAGTTTTGATCATACTTGTCAAAAATAAACCATCAATAGTAAAAAACTGAGTTAAAACCAAACAGTCCAAAGTCCTAGAAATTACAAAGTAAAACCCAAATTAATAGAGGGAACAGATAACTAAGAAAAACTGCATTGCTATATTACGAAACCGTGGAGGTCACCATCGAAACCTCCACTGCACCGATCCACCTAATGCTGGGGATTACCTGAACATATTAAACAGAAAAGAGTAAGTTTTTGCAAACTCAGTGTGTAATCCCCACAGAAAATATACACACAGCACATATCCGAAATCAGTCATGTATTTATACATAGTTCGGGCCTAAGCCCTTTATAGAATTGGCGTGGACCTTAGCCCACTCAGATACAGAATCACATACAGAACAGAACAACATAGTCCTTCCCACCAACCTCTACACACCAACTCCGTCCAACCCTACACACCATGTGGGGATAAAATTGACCCACCCATCCCTACACACCATGTTGTACCGAAATGCGGCACATAATCAGATAATTGCAGCTGTGCTGCCAGATAACAGGCTTAGGAGCTTTCAGAATACTTCCTCCATATACAATAACCCAACCCTAATGCAATGCATCATACAATACATGACATGCAAATATGCAATTAATAGATCATACATACAAATCGGTCTACTTGCTAAGAGTAACATGCTAGAGCATATATATCACATAGTCAGATCATGTAATCAGGGGTCAACTAACTCTTACCAACCGTACCATATATCCCAGTCGACTTGGGCGACCCGAGTAACCTTTCAGAGTATTTCAAAAAATTGGGATCACACGCCATGTGGTCTACCCTTGTGGCCCACAAGGCCCAAATTGGCCTTGGCCATGTGAATCAAACAGCCTGGCCTAGAATTCCACACGCTTGTGTGGTTCACCCGTGTGGGCCTACACGCCCGTGTGGCCCACACGACCTTATTTGATCCAGGCCATGTCTCACACATGGCCTTGCCAGTCCTCACATGGCCGTGTCATGCGCCCGTATCACACTCGCACAGTCTAGTTCGTTGATCACACACCAGTGTGTTGCCACACGACCTTCCACACGGGTGACCACACGCCCGTGAGACATCGACAGTTTCATTTTTTTGCTTTCGTCGATTCTCATTTTCTGTGTTTCTGGGTACACACTAGTACTGATTCGACTAAAACGACCATGAGCACTCCAGAACCTTCATTAAACCAATATAACGCCAAATTAGTCACTTAAAGTTGTGCTCAAATGAAAACGCACGAAAAAGACCAAACGTTAACTCACAAAACGTTACCTTCAGTCGTACAATCGGGGTTTCACCCACTTCGCACGTCAATCAGAGATCTCCGGCCCCTTGATTATCTCCTAAACACCAGTCGACCCGGTTAACAACGATTCATTAACCCAAAGTTAGCAATAAAACATTAATCGCACTTACCCAACGCAAAGAGAAAATAGAGGTAATGGATTGCGAAACCTTAGCAATAAGAAGGGGACAATCTTACTTAGGAAAAGAAAGAAAAAAATCGGCAGCAAGGGGATATAGGGAGAGAAAAAATGACAGCAAGGCCTAAGAAAGAATTCAATTTTTGCCAAAATTCTGATCACTTCCCCTAAACTCTTCTCAAAACTTTCACCACTAACCTACTACTCAGATTTTCAGTAAAACTCAATCTCTAGCTGAAATTTGTAGCAAAAAAAATAAAATAAAATCCTCGCTTACACCTTGATTTGAACACATAACCTCCAACATATTAACACTCCACTTATCCACTAGACCAGCAGGCCCATTCTGCCAGAATTTTACCAACATTTAAACTTAAGCCTATTGACTAGAAACTGAGCTTTTATTCAAAAGAATTATCCAAACTTACCTATGTTGTGGCTTGAACTTGGGACCTCCCACACACACCCAGCATAGTTAACCACTGAAGCAGATACACACTTATGTCAATGAATTTTAGAAACAAATTTAAAAACTTAGGGCGTTACAACTCTACCCCCTAAAAGAAAATTTCGTCTTCAAAATTTACCTGATCAGAAAAAATGAGGATACTGTTCTCGCATCGCATCCTCTAGCTCCCATGTAGCCTCCTCAGTGCTATGGTTATGCCATAGAACCTTAACCAGTGGGATAGACTTCCTCTTTAGAACCTTTACTTCGCGATCCCGAATCTGAACCTGTAACAACCCGATTTAGGGCCTAGTTGGAATAGTGGTCTTGGGACCATAAATTCGAAGTTGGAGATTTTATTATTATTTTGGATTCATAGCATGTTTATATTAGTACATGAAAATTTTGGTGAGTTAATTTTGACGTTCGTGAGCCCGATTGTGAAAAAGGACTAAATCGCATAAAGTGTAAAAGTCCTAAATTGATAGCTAAAGGTGTTAAATAGCTAGAGAACCTAAATTGGGGGCCTTTGAAAGGAAATTATACCCCTAGAAATATGGTGGCCGACCATAGGAGACACGTGTAGTCAAAAATTTCAATTTTTGGTGGGATTCGGTGACCAATTTTGACTAAAATAGAAAAAAGAAGTGATATCACCTTATTTCCCATTTCTTCTTAGCTGAAAATATCAGCCATTTTTGGGGTTTTAAGCTTCAAAAATTTGCAGCAACTTGAAGCACTAAGTGATCCTAATGGCTTTTCTAAAATATTTTTGTACTTTTGAAACCCTTGAAGCATGAGTTTTCAAATGAGGGTGCTATCTTGCAAAATGATCAAGAGTTTAGGGTTTTTCCATGAAATAATTTGTGTTGTTTGCTGAGTTTTTATGAAAGAAAATGAGTCTTGGTTGTCCTATAAACAACTTTTGTGAAAGGTGTTAGCATGAAAACACCTAAAGGGACTATTTTGCATAAGTTGCAAAATAAGTGATAAGTGTGTGAAATAGTGGGAATTTTAGGTTGCTATAAGAGTAAAAAGAGTTCAGCTAAGATTAAGAGGCGAAGAAATTTGATAATAATTGATTTTCGGGCATAGGAGTAAAATGGTCATTTTGCCAAAGTCTAGGGGCAAAATGGTCATTTTATAAAAAATGTGAATTTTCAATTACCTAATTGTAATTAGTGACTAAACAAGTGTATTTTACTAATATAGATCAAGAATTGTCAAATCTGAACCAAGACCCGGGGAAAGCCAAGCAAATCGACTAAATCGGTATAGTCGCTACATTTTGAAATCCAAGGTAAGTTGTATGTAAATAATATAACTACATTGCTATTATCCGTATTTAAATTGTCATTGAATAAATATGGCATGAATTGCTTGATTTTGAGATTGAGAATGTGTAATGATCATTGAGATAGTAGAATTCCCGTTAGGACCTTAGGAAATAAACCGGATATTCATGCCATATCACTTGGGTCATTTGTGTGAGCTAGTGTAAGACATGTCTGGGACATGCATCGGCCACATTATGAGAGCCAGTATAAGACCATGTCTGGGACATGGTATCGACATGGAGACTAGTGCTAGTGTAAGACACATCTTGGACATGTATCAGCCTCGGGACGTAAGCCAGTATAAGACATGTCTGGGACATACATCGGCTACAAGATGTGTCTGTGTAAGACCATGTCTGGGACATGGCATCGGCACAGTTATGTGAGAGCTAGTGTAAGACCATTCCTGGGACATGGCATCGGCCTCGAAGATGATAGCCAGTGTAAGACCATGTCTAGGACATGGCATCGGCACTTTACCCATGATTGAGGCCTATTGAATACCCGGTAGTATTCCGATGGTTCAACAGCGAGAGTTATAAATTTAAGTTAATGAGAAAAGTATAACTGTATTGTGAGTATTATAGGTACCTAGTGATACATATGTATAAGATGTGAACTCATTGTATATGCTATATGATTTGTATGAGGTAAAGAGTAAATCATGCTTATGGCCACTTTAGTATCATAAGTTATTGGTATATTGTAGATTTATTGCTGTATATTTATTTATATGCAACTTACTAAGATTTATGCTTACTCCCTTTCCTTTCCATTTCTTTTAGTGTCGCCTAACTAGCTCAAGGATCACTGGAAGTCAGAGATATCAATCACACTATCAGCCGAAACATTCGGTATAGTTGGATTTATATTTTTGAATATGGCATGTATCAGATTAGAACTTATTATTTTGAGTCTTCGAGATTTGGCCAAATGTGTTGGCTTAGGATAGATCCCACACTTAGTATTAAGTCATGAATGATGGCTAATATTTATTTTGAGTTTATAAAAGTTGCATCTACATGGTTGAATTAATGACTATTATGGCTGATTTGATTTTGGAAATTATGCTTGTTTTGGTATTGGCCGGTATTTGTGTGAAAATAAGTATGCAAGGGTGGCAATGAGGTTTGGTAAATAGCCTTATATTACCCATACGGGTAGACACACGGGCGTGTGCCTAGGTCGTATGTGACACACGGTCAGCCCTATGGGCGTATGGTCGGTCGTGTGACCTCTGCACGTAAAAATTTCAAGTAAATATGCACGATCATAGACACACTGGCAGAGACACGGCCGTGTGTCTCAGCCATGTGGAGGACACGGCCTAGTACACGGGTGTGTGCCTTGGCCATGTGACAATTTAAGAAAGCTAACGTCAGAAAAAGAATACATAGGTTTTTGCACATGGGTTAAGACACGGGCATGTCGTGGCCATGTGAGGGACACGGAACATTGACACGAGCATGTGTCTGGCCATGTGAAAGCCTCTATAGGTGTGAATTAGAATTTAATTCCACACGGGTGTGGGACATGGGCATGTCCTAGGGTGCTTAGGATGTGTGAGCCATACGGACCACCAGCACAACCATGTCAAATGGTCACACGGGCGTGTGCCCTATTTTAAGGCAAATTTCTTAAGGTTGATTTAAGGACCCATAATCGTTCTGAATAGTTTTTAACGGTCGGTTTGGGGCTCGTAGGTGCATAATAAGAAGTTTAAAAAAGAAATTGAAAAAATTTTAATTTGGACCAAGTCTCGGTGACTTGAGACTGTTTGTATGCATGAGATAAAGTTAGGTAATGCCTCATCTTGGACCCGACGTGGGTTACGGGTATAAGGTGTTACAGAACTGGCCCCTCTTCGAAGGTCAGATCTGGTTGAACCTCAATCTCTTCAACTGGAACAATATGTGTTGGATTAGAACGGTAGCGTCTCAACATCAAGACATGGAAACCATCATGAATGCAATCTAACCCTGGAGGTAGCTCCAACTGAGATGCGACCGGTCTCACTCATCTCAAAATCTGATACAGCCCAATAGACTGAGGGCTCAGCTTGCCCTTGCGACTGAACCTCAGAATCTTCTTCCATAGCGAAACCTTGAGAAAAATGAAGTCCCCTACAGAATACTCTATCTCTCAACATTTCATATCTGCATAAGACTTCTGCATATCAGAAACCGCTTTCAGTTGATCTTGAATCAAACAGACCTTGTCTTCAGTCTTGAAAACCATCTCTAGACCCAAAATACGTCGTTCACCCAACTCAGTCCAGCATAAGGGAGTGTGACACTTACGCCCATACAGTACCTCATAAGGTGCCATCTGTATACTAGACTGGTAGCTATTATTGTAAGCAAACTCTACTAATGGAAAGTACTAGTCCCAATTGCCTCAAAAAACAATAATACAGCCCTCTAGTATCTGAATCGCCTTCTTGGATTGACCATCTGTCTGAGGATGGAAAGCAGTACTGAAGTCTAACCTTGAACCCAAAGCCTTATGAAGTTTCTTCCAAAAGTGGGACATGAAACGAAAATCCCTATCAGAGATGATCGAGACAGGTACCCCATGCAACCTCACTATTTCAGAAATATAGAGCTTGGCCAACTTTTGCAGAGAAAAGTCTGTCATGACCAGGATGAAGTGCGCAGACTTGGTCAATCAATCCACGATGACCCAGACAGAAACCTTCTTAATGGGTGTTGGAGCAACCCACTAATGAAGTCCATCGTTACTCGCTCCTATTTCCACATTGGTGTCTTAACAGTCTGTAGCAAACCCGAAGGTAACTGATGCTCAACCTTAACCTACAGACAAGTCAAAAAGCGGCCAACAAAGTCAGTAACCTCACGCTTCAACCTTAGCCACTAGTACATATCTCGCAGATCTCGGTACATTTTAATTCTGTCGGGATGCATAGCATAAGGGTTACTACGCGCCTCCCTCAGAATCGACTGTCTCAAGTCCTCATCATTCGGTACACAATCCAACGCGGAAACATAATACCCCATCCTTATTAATCCCAGATTCCATAGTAGTACCATTCTCAGCCTAACGGAAACGCAACTCCAAAGACTTATCCCGCATCTATTTATCTCTGGCCTGATCAATCCATGTCAGTCTAACCTGAAGTTCTGCCAACAGACTCCCATCGTCGAAGAGACTAAGTCGAGCTAACATTGCTCTCAGATCAGTCATAGCCCTACGGCTTAACGCATCGGCCACCATATTGGCCTTACCAAGATGGTACTCGATAGTGCAGTCGTAATCCTTAAGCATTTTGTGACACCCCTAATGTGACCCTAGTCGGAGAGTGGTTTCGGGACCACGAAACCGAGTCACAAGAATAATTAAGTGTTATATTCCGTGCTTATTGTATGTGGAATTGGTATGCGTAAATATTTCGTGTCTCGATTTTTATTAATTAGGTGCAAATTTATAAGAAAGGACCCATGTGCTAGGACTTGAAAATGTGATAGGTGTATTTTTAAGTGGCCTAATAATGCATGAAGTGAAATAAATGGAGTTGCATGTCAATTATCCCATTCCCTAAGGTGGATGGCGGCCATGACAAATTATGGGCAAGGGAAACATGTTCCCAACATGTTTTACTAATGGATGATGTTAGAAATGATAAAATAAGAGTATGGAAAAAAAATTAGTGTTAGTAGGATGAGAAACAAAAAAAAAAGTGTTCATCCTTCTCCATAGGCTTGGCGAATGTCCTAAAGAAAGAAAAGAAAAATTTGTTCATCCTTTCTCATCTTCTTGGCGAAAATACTAAGGGAAAAGAGGAGGATTTTTGCTTCATGCTTGGGTTGGAAGAGATCTAGAAGGAGATTTGGCTAAGTTTGCATCAAGATTAAGGTATGTATGAGGTTGTGTTGGGAGTTTCATGCATGGTTTGGTTGCTAACTTGATGTGCATGTTAGCCATGGCTCAAATCCTTGTTATGCCATGGAAATGGTATTTGGCCAAAGTTGTTATGGTGATAAAGCCATTGCATGCTAAGTGTGAAGCTTGATGATATGCATGCAATGATGGATTGTCTACTCTTGAGTAAGATTTTGAGTTTTCTTTTGTGTTTAACCATGATTGAAGTTGAAAGGAGCATGATTGTCATATTCGCCATGATGCATTCATGAGCATGGTTCATACTTCTTGCATGTTAGTTAAAATTTGTATTTTGGATGGCTATGGACACCTTGAAATTGACCATGCTCATATTGTATATATATGTTTGCACATGATGTTTTGGCTATGAAGTAAGTGATGAATATATTGGTTTAAAGAAGAAGATGTTGAAGAATGCTTGTGAAATTGCAAGCACAATTGACCTAGCACACATATAAGTGCTTGATGCTATATTATAAGTTTTGGGCCACAATGTGCAAAGCATTAACTAGTAAAATGCATGCTGTTTTTGTGAGGTATTAAGTGCATAATTGGCCTCAACATGTACATGAATATTCGGCCTTGGGTAGCCTATTGAAGGCCTTAGCTTTTCCTTGATGCTCAAATAAATTGTATTGAATTGCTTGATGTAGTATAAAATGTGCATGACCATTGTGTATTCAAGCTAAAGAGTGGCCATATGACCATTTAAACTCTTTGTCATATTCGCCATAAGCAAGCACAATGAGGTTTTAATAAATTGAATTTGTTTGAATTAGCTCAAGAGCTAAGAGGGCCACAATTGGACAAGGGAAG
Organism: Gossypium arboreum; assembly: GCF_025698485.1. Classification (NCBI taxonomy): domain Eukaryota; kingdom Viridiplantae; phylum Streptophyta; class Magnoliopsida; order Malvales; family Malvaceae; genus Gossypium; species Gossypium arboreum. The sequence goes on from NW_026440297.1 coordinate 328,809, forward strand.
GAAAAAGTGATCGAATAGCGAAAAAGCCGTTCGACAACATCCGAGGTAAGTCCTCAAGAAGTGACCTTACTTGAATTATGTGAGATGAAGTATGGATGTGTATGATTATTGATTTATGTGTGTATGAGAAATTGAATGATACGGGCTAAGTCCGGCGAATATGCTTGTGATTATATTTGCGTTTGAGCCTTAGTAACTGAAAATGAAATATGTATGTCCAATGATTATTGGTGTATGTGTACATGAGAAATTGAATGATATCCGGGCTAAGCCCGAAGACAATTATGCTGGAAATTATATCGGGTTAAGACCGAAGGCAATTGTGCTAGTGGCTATATCGGGCTAAGACCGAAGGCATTAAATGCGAGTTATTCTATCCGGGCTAAGACCCGAAGGCATTTGTGCACGTGATTATATCCGGTTATATTCCGAAGAATCTTGGGCTGGAGGTGAGTGTTGGTTGCTGTAATGAATTCAATTAGTACACTCGAAAGGCCCAAAGGATAAGGTACGTTATATGTGCATTGGAAAGTCGACATGTTTGAGCAACATTCGCTCAATCGACTAATGAATTTCAGTTATTGAATTGATTGATACTTTGTGAAAGTATATAATGATGAAGTGTGAAGTAAGAATGTGTATTAATGAAATGATGCATTTGACTATGTGAATGTATTGCTGTAATTAGAGTTGATTATATTCCTTGAGACTTACTAAGCGTAAAAATGCTTACTCCGTTGCTTTGGCTCTCAGTTTTCTAGATTTTGCTCGATAGCATTCGGATTCGGGATCGTTGAAGTCGAAGTCATCCACACTATCAAGCCCCCATTTTGGTATAAATTCTTGGTTGAACTTGAAATGGCATGTATAGGACTACCCTTGTTGGTTAAATATGTTGTGATGTATATATATACGGCCATGCAAAATGGCTCGTAAAAGTGAAATATCGACTTAGACTAATTGTGGTTTGTATGTATATATTTGGTGTCATGATGTGGCTATGGCTTGGAAATGGGAATGTTGGTCATATGATCAGCCATTTGCATGGTTAAAATGATCATATATGAACCTATGTATGGCAAGACTAGTTGGTTCATGGAGACTACCAAATAGGTAAGACCTACCTTAAAAACAGATGCTGCCAGCTGCAGTGACGTGAATGTGAAAAATCACCAAAATTCGTAGGAATGGAATTAAATAGTGAATAAGCTATGTAAATGAACCTTGATGAGTCTATTTTCATATGGAAGAAACGAAATGGTCATAGGAGTTACATGTTAAGAGATATTAAAGCTATTGTGAGACAGGGCCAGAACGGTTTCTGGGTTCCCTGTCGCAACTTTAAAAATTTACTATAAATTATCCAAAAATAATTAGGAGACATACCTTATATGTACAGATTCCATTTTGAGTCTAGTTTCATTAGAAACAAACGGTACCAGCATTAAAGCCCTGTACAGAGAGATATTCAAGTTATACCGCGCGAAGGTTAGAGCAGTTGATCCCTGTAACATGGGTGACTTTAACTAATAAACTGTACCAATTGGCCCGACCAAAAATTCTAGAAATAAATCCATGGATGGATATATTAGTCTAAATTCAGGGAAAATTTACAAAACCAGTTTCAGAGTTTTGAAACTGAAGATATGATTTTTAAGGCGACAGTGACGCAGTTTTCCAGCCTGACTGGAAATGTCAAATGGATGGGCAAAACAAGTGAACTTGGCTTGTTAACCCCTCGTGTCCGACACCGGCGATGGTCTCGGGTTCGGGGTGTTACAATTTTATTCAACCCATCTACGCTGCCTAAGTTCAACTCATTCTAAGTGAGGAGATATTTGAGGCTCTTGTGATCAGTATAGATAGTACACTTCTCACCGTACAGGTAGTGCCTCCAAATTTTCAGAACAAAAACAATCGCTGCCAACTCCAAATCATGCTGAACTTCTCGATACCATAATGTGACATGCCAGATTCGGCCATAATGTCTGGGCTGGGTTTGGGGTGTTACATTTAGTGGTATTAGAGTCCAGGTTGCAAAACTCAGACTGTGAAGTGGGCCTTATTACTTGGTTCTTTTTTTTGTGATTTAAAAAAAATGATTGAATTACAATGTTTTGGAAAATAGGAAGTCTTGCTGAGCGGCACACCGAGCCTCCGACGTCGAACCAAGTAAGTTTTTTTATTCCTGAACCTATTTAAATTGTTAGACATAGATAGTTAGAGGGATACTTTAGACGATTATGTTAGAATGGAACTGAAGCCCGTAAGATTCTGAAACTGTAGAAAATTTTTGAAAACAATATTCTCTTTAAATACTTTCATAAAACATCGGGTTAATTATTGAAACTAACTAAAACCTCATAAAATTTTTAATCCAGAAAATACGTGAATCGATGATGAGAGCTAAAAGAGGTGCGAGAGGCCGTAGCTGAGGTCGCGAAAGTGTTAGGGCTGAGTCGTCAACATCAAGCCATATGCCCGATGTTGGAGTAGAAGAGGCTCCGGCTTCACCCATAGTTGGGACTGGGCCGTATGATCGGGCCGTAGGAGAAGATGCATTGTCACAGGCAATGCTAAGGATTTTGGAGAGGGTCGCTAGGTCCAATAATGGCATGAGAAATTGGAGGTCCATTCCGGAGTGATTTCGATCAAATGGGGCTGAAATCTTTAAGGGTGTGGCTGGTGTGGCTCCTAACGTGGCTGAATACTGGTTGAAGGCCACTGAAAGGTTAATGGAGGACTTGGACTGCTCACCAAAACAAAAGTTGAAAGGGGCAGTCTCACTGCTTAGGGAAGAAGCTTACTGGTGGTGGCTGACAGTGAAAGAGGGCACACAACCCGAGCAGGTCACTTGGGAGTTCTCCAAAGCTGCATTCCAAGGAAAGTATGTAGGAGCGAGTTATGTGGATGCTAGAAGGAAAGAGTTCCTGAAGTTGACCTAGGGAAACAAATTGGTGGCGGAGTATGAGGCGGAATTTTTGCGCCTTAGTAGGTATGCAAGAGTTACGGTGGCAACGGACTATGAGCGTTGCGTTAGGTTTGAGGATGGACTAAGAGATAGCCTCAGGGTATTGATAGCTCTACAAAGGGAGTGATTTTTCTCAAAATTGGTGGTGAAAGCAAAGATAGCGGAGGAGGTGAAGCGCACAGAGTGCCTAAATCGAGAAAAGGAAAAGGGTAAGAATAAGAGAGAGGCTAAGACTCCTGGTGTTGGGTAGAGGCCTAGGGCTAGGGCCAAAGTTAATGGGCCAGTTAGAGGAGAGCCCCCTGATGCTAATCCAGGAGTGCAACCTTGTGTTGATTGTGGGAGAAGCCATAGAGGCGAGTGTTGGAAGAGGACGGGAGCTTGTTTAGCTTGTTGATCTATGAAGCTTAGGATCAGGAATTACCCTAGAATGTCAGCTCAGGTGCCAGTCGTGGGCCGAGCTGGTGCTCAGCCACCAAGGGGTGGTCAACTGCCGCCAAAAGGTCATGGGCAGGCTAGGGGCGGTAACGGCAATGGACATGGACGTAGAGCACCGGGCAAAAATACAGGCCATGCTGAGGCGAGGCAGCCAGCTTTGGTTTATGCTGCTCGTCACCAAGAAGACAGGGATGCCCCAGATATGATAACGGGTACGTTCTTTATTTATGAGTTACTTTACACTGCATTGATTGATATTGGATCGATGCATTCGTATGTTGCATGCAATATGACTGAACCTTTGGGTGATATGTTTGAAATTACTTCGGACGAAATGACTGTGATCAGTCTGTTAGGTCAGTCAGTGGGAGTGAATAAGTTGTTTAGGGAAGTACCTTTAGTAGTTCAAGGGGTTACCTTTTTAGCAGACTTGATGGAGTTGTCGTTTAGTGAGTTTGAATTAATCTTGGGTATGGACTAGCTGGTGAAACACTGAGCCACCTTGGATTGCACTGCAAAGCGAATGGTGTTAAGACCGGTGGAGGACAAAGAGGTAGTGGTGATTGGTGAACTCCAGAATTATCTATCAAACGTGATTTCAGCATTAAGGGTTGAGAAGTTGGTGCAAAAGGGATGCGAAGCCTATTTGGCTTACATTAGCGATACGGAGGTGAAGAGCCCTACTGTTGAGGAGTTGAGAACAGTTAAGGAATTTCCTGATGTCTTTCGCAAAGAGCTGCCAAGGTTGCCGCCCAGTAGAGAAGTGGAATTTGGAATAGAGTTGTTACCTGGTTCGGCTCCGGTGTCTATTGCCCCTTGCCAGATGGCACCAAAGGAGTTGGTGGAACTTAAGGCACAGATTTAGGAATTGTTGGATCGAGGATTCATCTGACCAAGTGTGTCCCCGTGGGGAGCACTGGTGTTATTCGTGAAAAAGAAGGATGGGACGTTGCGAATGTGCATCGACTACTGGCAGTTAAACAAGTTAACTATTAAAAATAAGTACCCTCTGCAGAGAATCGATGATCTTTTTTATCAGTTTAGGGGAGCTTCTATTTTCGCGAAGATTGACTTGCGTTTAGGGTATCACCAATTGAGGGTTAAGAAGGTGGATATTCATAAGACAGCTTTCAGAACTCGTTATGGGCACTATGAGTTCTTGGTGATGCCATTCGAGCTGACAAACGCACCGGTCGCTTTCATGGATCTTATGAATCAGGTCCTCCAACCCTACCTAGATCGGTTTGTGGTAGTTTTCATAGATGACATTTTGGTGTACTCAAGAGATGAGGATGAGCATGATGTGCACTTAAGGATTGTGTTGCAGACTCTGAGGGAGAAGCAACTGTATGCCAAATTCAGTAAGTGCGATTTTTGGCTAAGGGAGGTTACTTTTCTAGGACATGTGGTGTTAGCGGAGGGGATTAAGATGGATCCCCAAAAAATTGAAACGGTGTTGGAATGGAAAATGCCCAAGTCAGTGTTGGAAATCTGAAGTTTTCTAGGCCTGGTAGGGTATTATAGGCGGTTTGTCGAGGGCTTTTCAGTAATTGCTGCACAGTTAACTAAGTTGTTGAGGAAGGGAGTATTATTTGTTTAGACGAACAAGTAGCAAGAGTGTTTTGGAAAACTTAAGAAGGTTTTAAGTGAGGCCCCTGTATTGATTCAGCCAGTACCTGGGAAGGAGTTTACAGTTTATAGTGACGTATCGCATGTAGGCTTGGGATGTGTACTGATGCAAGAAGGAAAGGTCGTTGCGTATGCGTCACGGCAACTTAAGACTCATGAGGTGAATTACCCAACCCATGACTTGGAACTAGCTGCAGTGGTTTTCGCGTTTAAAATATGGAGGCATTGCTTAAACGGGGAAAAGTGTATAATTTATTCGGACCATAAGAGTTTGAAGTACCTCCTTACCCAGAAGGAGCTTAACCTTAGGAAGCGTAGGTGGGTGGAATTATTGAAGGATTATGATTGTACGATTGAATACCACCCTGGAAAAATGAATGTAGTAACCGACAAGTTGAGTTGTAGGGTTAAGTCGGATTTGAGGGCTATGCTCGCCCGTTTAAGTTTGTTGGATGATGGTAGCTTGTTAGCTGAGCTTCAAGTAAAACCAGTGTGGGCCGAGTAGATATGGAGTAAGCAGTTGATGGATGAGACCTTGGGTGCTCATCTTAGGCAAGTAGAGAATGGAGAGACATCGGACTTTGGGATAAACTGTGAAGGAGTGTTGTGTTTTCGTGGGAGAATATGAATACCTAAGGACAATGATCTAGGACAGTCTATTCTGCGGAAAGCACATAGCAGCCCTTATGCTATGCATCCTGGCGGGAACAAGATGTATCAAAATTTACGGGAGCTTTATTGGTGGCCTAGACTTAAGCGCAAGGTTATGGAATTCGTAAGTAAATGTTTGGTTTGTCAAAAGGTGAAGGTAAAACATCAGTTGCCTTCAGGATTGCTTCAGCTAGTAAAGATTCCACTTTGGAAGTGGGAAAGGATCACTATGGACTTTGTTAGTGGGCTACCCTTAATGTCTACTAAGAAAGATATGATATGGGTTATAATGGATCGGTTAACCAAGTCTGCCCATTTTGTACCGGTTTGCACCGACTACTCATTACAAAAGCTGGCTAGGTTGTATGTGACGGAGATTGTAAGATTGCATGGAGTGCTAGTGTCCATAATATCCGATAGGGTCCCACGTTTCACTTCGCGATTTTGGAAGAAACTGCATGAGGTGTTGGGTACTAGGTTGAACTTTAGTACGGCATTCTACCCTCAAACTAATGGGCAGTCGGAAAGGGTGATCCAAGTATTGGAGGATATGTTGAGGGGATGTGTGATGGAGTTCCGAGGTAGCTGGGAGGACTATTTTCCGTTGGCCGAATTTGCGTACAATAATAGCCATCAAGCAAGTATTGGGATGGCTCCGTATGAAGCATTATATGGGCTAAGGTGCGAACTCCAACATGTTGGACCGAGTTGGGCGAACGAAGAGTTTTGGGCCCTGAGTTAGTAGCAGATAGTGAGGATAAGGTGAACTTGATTCTGGATCGGTTGAAGGAGGCCTCGGATAGACAGAAATCGTATATTGACCTTAAGCATCGTGAGATAGAGTATGCAGTGGGGGACTTAGTTTTCCTTAAGGTCTCTCTGTGGAAGAAGGTGTTAAGGTTTGGACGGAAGGGGAAGCTAAGTCCAAGGTTCATTGGGCTATATCGGGTTGTAAGGTGGATTGGGCCAGTCGCTTATCAACTGGAGTTACCTCCTGAACTGAGCTAGACCCACGACGTGTTTCATGTTTCCATGCTGAGGCGGTATCGCTCAGATCCTTCACATGTTGTAGCAGTTGAAGAAATCGAGGTCAGGCCAGACCTAACTTTCGAGAAAGGGCCCATACAAATAATTGGTCGTGATGTTAACGTACTAAGAAATAAGTCCGTTCCATTAGTCAAAGTGCTTTGGCGTAATCACAAGGCTGAGGAGCCTACTTGGGAACCTGAGGAAACGATGCGACGTCAATATCCTCAACTGTTTGAATCATGTAAAATTTCGAGGATGAAATTTCTTTTAGGCGGTAAAGTTGTAACGCTCCAAAAATCTCGAAACCCAAAAATCCCGAAATCTCAAAATTTTCTTTTTGTGTGTGCTTAGCATTTCCGGTTAAGTGTTAATTATGTGATGGTAGGTCTTGGTTAAGGGTTGAGTTCGAACCTAAGGGTAAAAGAAATTATAGTTTAATTATTAAAAATTATTAAGAGAACCCTTGTAACGCCCCAAAAATTCGAAAACATAAAAATCCTGAAATCTCGAACTTTTTTTGTTTTCGATTTTGATAAAAATTTGTGTTTTATGTTCCTAGCTATGTGATAATTATAGTAGGTCTAAATTAAGGTTTGAGTTCGAACCTAGGAATAAATTAAATTATAGTTTAATTATTAAAAGAATCAGGGTTGGCAAGTAGTTGGGCTTCTAAATAAAAATAGGGGAAAATAGCATCAAAAAAGCCTTGTAGGGGAGTGGCTAAGTGACGCCACTTAGGGAGTAGGGAGGTGGCGTTAGTAGCTAGCAAGGAGATCCAAGATTTGAATCCTAGCTTAGTATTTTTACCAGTTTAATTTTGGCCTTCTAGAAGGATGGAAGTGGCGTGAAGTGGACTTCAAGGGAGTGGTCAGAAAAGAAAATTAAGGAAAAGATCAAGGGGTTATTAGGGAGAAAAACGAGGAGATGAGAAGGAAGAAGTGATGGAGCCGAATTGGGAATTTGGCATGGAAAATTCAGCTATAAGGGCTATAAATAGGAACCAAATACGGGGTTGCCAGGCTACTGCCGAAATTCTTCTTCACCTTGTTGCCAAAAACCCCTTTCTCCAAAAGCCGAAAACCCTTTTCTTTTTAAGATCCCAAAAACCGAAAACCCTTTTATGTTTCTTTCTTTTCTTCCTGCCAATTTCTACTCTTCTTTACACAATTTTCTTTGTTTCACTTAGCTGATTTCTTCTTCTACTCTTCTTCTTTAATCTGTACCAAATAAACCTTATTCACCATACTAAGTTTGAAAAGCCGAAAAGCCGAATCTCCCAAGGGCTGAATACTCTTTGACTGAATCTAGTGTAAGTGTTGCTCTTCCAATTGGTTTTCTTTGATAGGTATCGATTATTGTCCCTCACTCTTTCAATCAACTTTGGTACGGAATTAGTGTCGAATCTCAGATCTTAGCTCTCTGCCCAATTGCTTTTTAGGTGTTTATGGTTTTGGTAAGTATTCCTCATCCATTGGCTAAGGTTGGCCGAATAGCCATAGTAAGGTAAAGGGACTTGTGTTGGATAAGAGTCACCTATTATTCTGGTTTTAATAGTTACGATTGGTGTAGATCTAGGAGTTGATCGTGGTTAGTGAAGGGGTTGTTATAATTATCGCGCAAGGTAAAGTTAAGGTGAGATTCTGGCTTTTGTTAAAGTATTCGATAAGTATGTAAGATTAATCTTTGAGTGATATCGATTGTAGGTTTGGGCTAAAGAGATCGTATCACGCTTGCTTACCAGGTGTGTACATACACTGCACATACATTATGTATCGGCAAAAGCCGAAATGCCGAAATGCCAAAAAGCCGAAAGTTTGGCTAGGGTAGTCTTGCGAGTGCACGAACACTAGTAAGGGGGATACCGATAGGTTTCCTGAGGCCCACGGGCAATTTCGTGGACTTGGGTTGTGATTTGGCCATATAGGCCAGAATGGGCTAAATGGGCCCGATGGGCTATTGGGCCCATAATAGGCAAAAGCGGAATGTTGATGCTATGTGATAGGAACTTGTATGTGAGCATGAATATGAATGTAACTGGGCCTAATGGGCCATATAAATGTGATTTGGGCCTAATATGCCACATACAGTGATCTGGGCCTAATGGGCCATCTGAATATGATTGGGCTTAATGGGCCAGATACAAGTATGTGAAATTGTTTGGGCTTTGTAAGGGGTTTTGGGCCTAGTATATGATATCCACATAAGACTTAATTAATATATTGCGACCGTGGACAAGTCAAAGGGTTAAGGTGTGGCAACGGGTATATGCATGTCTAGGATTGGATCTAGGGAAAACTTGGTACTTAAGCGGTCTTAATGACTCACCTCCTCTTCTCTAGAATCCTACCTGGTGCATAGTGTTTGTTCATCTTAGCTTACGGGACTCGTTAACGGGCCAAGGTAAGTGAAAACCATAATTAAGGGAAAATTACCGAAATGCCCCTAAGGGCGAAAATGACCAAAATACCCCTAGGTGTAGAATGTAAGTTTTATGGATGTGACATGCATACATATGATATTCTGCTTAGGTTTTATATGGGTGGGAATTCTAGAATGGAGGAAGTATATGAGGATTGCATGGTTGCTTGACAACCGTGGATTTATCGACGGCTTTTAAAGCCCAATATGTAAATGCAGGTAGTTTCGCAACCGGGCTACCATGGTGTGTGGGCTGGGCGGGTTGATATTTATATCCCCACATGGTGTGACAGGGGACGGAGCTAGTGTGTAGCGGATGGATAATTTGGATGGGATTGCATTGCATGATTGATGAATGATTTTTTTTTTGAATGCTTGTTTTCTGTCGAGGCTTGTACACACTAAGTTTGTGAAAACTCACCCCCCCTCTTTTATTTTATTTTTAGGTGATGCTCAGTAAAAGGTTTGATGTTTGGAGGGACTCTGGGTGGCCAGCTAGCAAGACAACTTGGACTTGTTTCTCTTTTAAAAGCATATAAGTTCTTTATTTTATTAAGTATTTTTCGGATTGGAATGTAATAAGGCTTCCTTCTTATTATTATTTGGATTATTATTATTTTCATTGTAATTATGAGAAGTTTAACATGGGATTCCTAAATTGTAGTATGTTTTCTACGTTTCCGCAACTTAATTTTTAAAACTTAATTTTTAAATGATAAAGTTTTCTTAAATCAAATGTTTTAAATAGAGCTTTTGCAACTGAAAGGTGTGTTTATTTTTAAGTTAATTAAGGTTTCTTTTGTTTAAGAAGGGTTTTCAATGAAAACACAATTTTCGCTAAAACACTTCAATGTGACACGCCAGATTCGGCCATAATGTCTGGGTCGGGTTTGAGGTGTTACAACCCTAATGGCATGTAGGTGGGCTTTTGAATAAATGAAGGGAAAATTGGATAGAAAAGAGCCTGCTGGCCTAGGGGATAAGTAGCGTGTGGCTAGTGTCCGAGGTTTAGGGTCTGGGGTTCGAATTTCACTTTGCTCAAATAAGGGATTTATTTTTGCTTAAAGGGTGGACAGAGGTGGCATTGGAGTGAACTCTGTAGGGAGTGATAAGAGGAGAAATTCGAGGAAAAGATCAAGGGGTTATCAGGGAGAAAAATGAGGAGATGAGGAGTACGGATGAGGTGGAGCCGAATTGGGAACTTGGGCTTGAGAAATTTGTCTATAGGGATTATAAATAGGTGCCGAATGGGAGGTGGCTAGGCTAATGCCAAATTCCCTTCACCTTGTTGCCAAAAACCCTTTTTCCTAAAAGCCGAAAACCCTTTACTTTACTTTCTTTTCTTTGTGGCGATTTCTATCCTTCCTCTACATAATTTTCTTCGTTTCACTTGTGGTTTAGCCAACTTCTTCTTTCTTCTTCTTTTGGTACCGAATAGTCTTTTGGTGCCATACAAATCTGAAGGGGCTGCACACCTCTTTGGCTGAATACCCTTGGCGCCAGTACCCTTTCCACTCAATCGATTCTAGTGTAAGTATTCACTCTTCTAATTAGTTTGTTTTGCTAAGTATCTATTATTGTCCCTCACTTCTTCTAATCGATTTTGCGTAGGAATAGGTATCGAATCTCAGTCTTTAGATCTCTGCCGATTTGCTCCTCAAGAGAGAAACCTTGGTAAGTGTTCTTGATCTTAGTTGGAGGAATGGTCATAGTTAAGGTAAGAGGGACTTGTGTTGGATACAAGTCACCTGTTATTCTGGTTTTAATAATTAAGATTGGTGCAGATCTAGGGGTTGAGCGTGGTTAGTGATTAAAGAAGGGATTGTTATAACTTGTCGCGCAAGGTAAGGTGAAAGGTGAGGTTTCGGTTTTGGTAGAGATATGTTTTAAGCATGCGATTAATTGAAGGATGATGTCGATTGTAGGCTCGGGGCTAAGGAAATCATAGCACGTTTTATTACTAGGTGTGTACATACACTGGACACACAAGTAGATCGGCAGATCCCGAAAAGCCAAAATGCCAAAAAGCTAAAAGTTTGGCTACGGTAGTCTTGCAAGTGTGCAAACACTCATAAGGGGGAAACTGATAGGTTTGCCTGAGGCCCATGGGCAATTCCATGGGCTTGGGTTATGAATTGGCCAAACGGGCCGAAATGGGCTAAATGGGCCTGATGGGTTGTTGGGCCCATAATAGGCAAAAATTGATAATTGATGCTATGTGATGGAAATTTGTATGTGAGCATGACTGTAAATGTGATTTGGGCCTAGTGGCCATATGAATATGATTTGGGCCTAATGGGTCATATGAAAGAGATTGGTATGGGGGATTTGTCTAGGCTTTGTAAGGGGTTTTTGGGCCTAGTATATGACAACTGCTTAAACAGACATAACACTTAATTAAGTAATTAAAGACCGTGGACAAGTCATAGGGTTAAGGTGTGGCAACAGGTATATGCATGTCTAGGATTGGATCTAGGGAGAGTTTGGTACTTAAGCGGTCTTAATGACTCACCTCCTCTTCTCTGGAATCCTACCTAGTGCATAGTATCTGTTCATCTTAGCTCACGGGATTTGTTAACGGGCCAAGTTAAGTAAGACTCGTAATAAAGGAAAATTATTGAAATGCCCCTAAGAGCGAAAATGACTAAAATACCCCTATGCGATGAGTGTAAGATTTATGATTGCTACATATATATCTTCTGTATTCATATGATATTTTGTTTAGGATGCATATGGATTGGGAATTAAGGAACGGAGGAAGTATATGAGGGTCGCATGGTTGCTTGAAAACCGTGGATCCACCGACGGCTTTTAAAGCCCAACATGTGATTGGCAGCTTGCTGCAATGAAGGTAGTTCCACAATCGAGCTACCATTGGAGTGTATCGGATGGGTGGGTCGATATTTATATCCCCACATGGTGTGTATCGGGGGACACAGTTGGTGTGTAGCAGATGGATTATTGGGGTGGGTTGCACTGTATTGCATTGCATGTATGTTGTATGGTGAATGATGTTTGCTTGTTACCTGTCGAGGGTTGTGCACACTGAGTTTGCAAAAACTCACCCCCTCTTTTATTTTTCTCAGGTGATGCTCAGTAGGAGGTTCGATGTCTAGAGGGACTCTGGGTGGCCAGCTAGCAAGACAATTTGGATTCGTTTTAAAAGTATTTAAGTTACTCGTTTATTAAGTAATTTTCATTTAGTATGGATTGTAATAAGGCCTCCCCCTTTTATTATTGTTTGGATCTTTTAATTTCGTGCGTTGTAATTATAAGAAGTGGAACATAGATTTTCTAAACCATAATTTTCTTTTAATACTACGTTTCCGCAACTAAATTTTTAAAGGATAAGTTTTCTTTAATTGAATGTTTTAAACAAAGCTTCGCAATCAGAAAAGAGATTTTACTAATCAGTTGAGATGTAACTTTTTAAGGAAGGGTTTTCAATGAAACAAGGTTTTCACTAAAACATTTCAATGTGACATGCCAGATTCAGCCATAACGTCCTGGCCGGGTTTGGGGTGTTACATTAAAGGTCACCCATCTTTATGAAAATTAATGCTCTATAAGTTGTTGTTTGTAGTCCTTTCTACTACCATAATCGAATGCTTTCATTCTTTGCATGCCCTCCCTTTAATTGGTGCCATGAATTGGCTTTTAAGTGCACCAAAATTAATTAGTATTTGAAGAGTTTTCCATTGTTCTTTTGAAGAGTCACCTGATCAAGAATGAATTCTTATTAAACACTTAAAACCTATTCATATTCTTATTCAACTTAAAACACTTAAATAAAAATGAAAATAAACTCACTTTAACTTATGCATTAAAATAACAACCATATTAAATAGCACTCATACATAAACTAACCAAATCAAATAACACACATACATAAACTAACTTTAACATATTTATTAACTAAAATGGATAATGCATGGTTTTAATATGCAAAAGAAATTAACAAATGAGTTACTTAATGCATGACTTAATTTTAAAGATAAAAACTTTAAATAACATGGGAATTACATAATGCATGTCATTATTTATGATGCAAACTTCACTAACATGAGAGTTACATAATGCATGATTTTATTAAATGCAGAACACATAATGAATGTCATAATTTAAAAGATGTAGAATAATAATGCAAGACACTAATTTAAAGATGCATTGAAAAATAAAAATAAACTTAAATAAAGTATTTAATTAATTAAAAGTCATAAAAAGAAATCATCCAATCTCTTGGATCAGGATTTGACTTGATCTTGACCCAATCAAAACTTGATTACTTTGGACTTGTTCCCCAGGTCCACACAAAGGCCCTTTGAACTCCTCTTGACCCACTTTGTTCGAACTTCCATTATTGACCCAATTGAAAATCACAAAAGGATCAATCCTTGTCTTGATCATCACAAGAAGATGTGGCTCTTGGAGATTTAGGCCATCATCAACTTGTTTAACCTTGACTAGATTTAATTCAACCTTGGTTCTCAGAATCACACCATTCCCTTTCCCTTCGAAAGGATTTGTCCTCAAATCCAGACCTACATAAAATAGAAATGGATTAAAAACAAAATAAAACCTTTGAAGAACACTTAAAATTTCAGCAATAAAACAAGTTTCATAATCCATTAAAACTAGTTGATTATCCATCTCCAATGGATCCAAATGCAAATGCTTCCAAACGCGTATGTCTTTGTAGATTGTAGACAAACGAAATAGTAAACAATAACTAAACATGCCATTTTCCTTCTTTTTCCTCTTTGTTGAAAACTCCTTATAAAATTTCAAAACTTCAAACTAATGGACCTGATCAAATAACACATTAAACTTACAAAATTTAAATCGTTTATTAAAATAATTCCTCTCCTTAATCAACTCAATATTTTTCCTTCCAATTTCTCTTTTGCTTTTTTTTCTTTTTTTTTTCAAACAACAATTTCTTTTCCCCTTTCACTTTTCTTCTCTATTTTTTTTCTTCGCTCTCATTTTCTTTCTTATTTGTAAACTCTCGCTCTCTTTCTCTTTTCATGCTCATTTGATCATCAAAAATCTATTTTGGACTTATCGACACAAGCACAATTTGCCTTTAAAATCAAATGAGTAATGATTCAAAAATCCATCATGCATTACCATACAATCATATTACCATGGATGACCCAATAAAAATATGGCCTGCTTGCATTGATACTACATCGCACAAAACTTTATCTTCATATCTTCCTATTGAAAACGAAATCAATACTTGCCTCAACACCTTGATTTCTCCTCATTACTTAACCATTGTAGTTTATATGGATTTGGGTGCTTCTCGGTAGATAATTGCAGCTTTTCTACCATGATTGTGCTAGCTATATTTGTACAACTTCCTCGATCAATAATGAGGCTACAGATTTTCCCATTCACTAAACATCGAGTATGGAAAATATTTTCACATTGTAGATTATCTTCTTGGACTTGAAAAGTCAAAGCCCTTTTTGCAACTAACATCTCACCTTTAATAAGATATTCGACATCACTCAATTCTTCCAAAATAGGTTTAGAATCTTCTTTGGGTTCTTCTTCGGACACAATCTTACCATTTTCTTTCATGATAGTCACTTGATGGTTTGGACATTGACTAGAAATGTGTCCTTTACCAAGACATTTAAAACAAGTTATATCACGGTTCCTTGTCATTTGAACTACCTCTTTGCCTTTGGCTTGTGTTTCAGCCTGTTTAACATCTTTTGAGGCTATAGGTTTATCTTTGGCCCTTGAAACATTGGCATTTTTAGCCCATCTTTGACTCTATGAAGAATCCACTACCGAACTCGTTCCCACTCTAGTTATACATTTTTTCTTGAGTTTCTGCTTAACTTTAATTTCCATATGAACCCTGTTATGGATTTCGACATAGTGTTGCAATTCAACCATGTTAGCAATTTCCTAGTTCAAACCTGCAAGGAATCTAGCCATGGTTGCATCTCGATCTTCCACCACATTGGCTCAAATGATGGCAATCTCTAATTCTTTATAATAGTCATCAAGAGTTTTTGCTCCTGGTGTTTAGGTTTGCAATTTTTGAAATAACTCACAATGATAGTGATTCAGAATAAACCTTCATCGCATCACAACCTTCATTTCTTCCCAAGTATTAATAGGCCTTTCACCATTTTGTCGCCTATTAAGAACAAATTGATCCCACCAAATAATAGCATAGTTAGTGAACTCAATAGCAGCAAGTTTTACCTTTTTCAACTTGAAATAATTATGGCAATAAAAAATCATTTTCGTTCCCACTCCAATTAAGCTTTAGGATTATTAATCCTTTGAAATGAAGGAATTTTCAACTTGATGTTGCTTAAATTTTTATTGACTCTTACTTGGTCTTGCCTTTCTCTAGGTTAGTGTTCATAACTCCCCTGACTTTTAATAGAATCTCTTTCAAGGGTTTCATCAACATTTCCCTCGTAACCATTGTTATCTAACCCATTGGAAGCTTCTCCCTCACATTCACCTCCTCGTACACTAGGACTTTTTGGTGATCTACCCTTTCACACCCTTAGTGATCTTCCACACCCCCGTCGTATTCTTGCTTAGCCTCGACCTTGTTCAGTGTTCGCTTGATATCCTTGTGACATGTTTAAACAAAAGATTACAAAAAAAAATGAAAATTAAGATTTGAAACCTCACCAAATCAAATCCTCAAGAATCCTCTTAGAAAGAAAACAATATTTTCACTCCACTCGTGTTTCACTTCACAATTCTTTGGCTTTCTCTCTGTTGGATTCTCTTACCACACACGTGTCTTTTTCCACTCATAATCTTCTATTGTAGGCTCTTAAGATAACTAAAAGAACTCTTTCAATCCTTTTGAAATTTAGTAGCTCGAAAAATTTGCCTTATCATTTTTACGGGTGCTTGCAACAAGAACAAATGTTAGAAAGCCCAACAAAATGATGGAAGTTACTCAAAATTGCTCGAAATGATTTCAACTAGATAACAAGAACAGAAATTGACTTTTTTTTAACTTAATTTTTTTAATCCTTCTTTTTTAGGGGGAATTTTGCTTTCTTTTTTTTTTTGCTTCAATTTTTTCAATATTTCAATTTTTTACAATTTTTTTCACTTTTTCAAGATACAAAATAGCAATAACAAAGAAATGGACCTAATTTCAAGATTCTTGAGCTCTAATACCAAATGATGTGATTTCTTGAGCTTTGTCGATTCAAAAAACAACTTGATTGAAGAATCGTCTTGAAATGGTTCAAAAGGTGAAAACCTTAATTTGAAGCACTTGAATTCTCTAAGGAATCGTACCTATATTAAGACTACAACCAGCTTAAACTTGACATTATACTCGAATCTTGGTGTATCGAAGTCGCCACAATTTTAGATGAAAAATGGAGTGATAAGCCAAATTTTGAATGCCACAAACTTTGACAAAAGTTTGATGAGTTCAAATAGTTCAATGAAGAACCAAGAGAGAAATATTCTAACAAAAAATTATTTAATTTCAAGCAAAAGCTTTTTTACATGTCATTTCAAGTTCCCTTAAGACCTTTCAAATCCAGTCATTTAATTAGCTTAAATTAGACCATTAAATTTGGTTTAACTCTTTGATGATTAGCTCAAAAGGCATGTCTTTTCACTTGTCTTTGAATAGATGAAAGGGCATGTATTTTCATTAGCCCATGGATAGCTTAAAGGTAACCATCTTTATGAAGATTAATACTCCTTAAGTTTTTGTTTGTAGTTCTTTCTTTTACCATAACCAAATGCCTTCGTTCTTTGTATGCCCTCCCTTTAATTGGTGCCATGAATTGGCCATTAAGTGCACCAAAATTGATCAATATTTGAAGAGTCTTCCATTGGTATTTTGAAGAGTCACCTAATCCAAAATGAATGCTTATTAAACACTTGAAACCTATTCACATTATTATTCAACTTAAAACACTTAAATAAAAATAAAAATAAACACACTTTAAATTATGCTTTAAAATAACAACCAAATTAAATAACACACATATATAAGCTAAATCAAACATATTTATTAACTAAGATTCTTAAATGCATGGTTTTAATATGCAAACTAAATGAACAAATAAGTTACTGAATGCATGACTTAATTTTAAAGATGCAAACGTTAACTAACATGGGAGTTACATAATGCATGTCATTATTTATGATGCAAACTTAACTAACATGAAAGTTACATAATGCATAACTTTATTAAATGTAGTACACATAACGCATGTAACACCCCAAAATAGGCCCTAGGAGTTGTAGGGGTATTTTAAGAATTTTTGCCTAGACGAGCTTAGGATTTTGTAAGGTTGGTACTCAATAATATTTTTGAGTTTGGCATCTTAGCTGTTAAATCAATTTTTGAAAAGGTGTTCTAGAAACCCTTAATTTTAGAGAAAGGACTAATTTGTAACAGAGTCAAAATAGTAAGCATTTATGTGACAATTTAACCAATTTTTAAAATTAAACCTAAAAGCCACCCTCCACCTACAATTTTCACGATTAACCTTCCTCTCCTCTTCTCTGTGTCGCCTCTTACTTTTCCCTTGCTATTTCTTTCGATTTTTTATTCCCAAACCACAATACATTGATTTCCTACCATTCCTAAGTCATTTACAATCATAAATCTTCAAGAAAAACACCCAAAACTCCATAGATTTCATCATCATCTTCAAACATGGATTTTTTAGATTTACTCAAATTCATTCTTTCAACAAAGGTAATCATTCATGTATCCATTGCTTTTTAATGTTATTTAGACTCTAAAATTGAATTACTAGCCCTTAAATCGCATGTTTTAAATAAAAGCCGAAAATTGAACCATTAATGATGGATTTTGAGATTTTGAGTCAAAACTTGGTTTTAAAGTGCTTTTCAACTTGTTTTACCATGATTAGAAGGTTTTTAAACTTACCTTGAAGTTTCGTTAATGATTTCTCATGTTTTAAAGAATTTTGTGAAAATTGCCTAAAAGATGTTGAAAAATGTTGATACCATGAATTGAGTAGATTTGTCTAGTTTGAAGGTTGTGAATTAGGCATAGATGTTTAAGTAGATGAACGAAACTTATTTTAAGCAAAAAGGTTGAGTATAGATCGAGATATTAGAATATAAAGTTTGTTATGTTAATAGTTTAAGTTACATGGGAACTTAGCTTAAAGCTTGTGTGTCAATTGGTTTGAGTGAATTTTTTTGTTGTTATTTGACTATGGTTACTGTATGATTTGTGTGTGTAAAGTTTCAGATTCATTAGAGCTTGATACGAGCTAAGGAAGCGTTAGTTGAGCTTTCGACTTTTCGACAAAAGCATAAAGTGGTGAGTGTATGGAATTGCTACTCGTAAACATGAGTCATGTGCTGATTGAGAATTTAGATGTAGCCTAACCCCTACTCTAAGTTTCGAGTGTAAGTTTTCTTGAATCTATCATTATTTTTTGGCTATGTATTGTGCATGAAATGTGATAAGTATGTGACTGTTGTATAAAGTGCAATTATATACTAGAAATAAATGTGAAATAAATATGTGATATGACTATGCTAGTGTTTTGTAAAAGATGCTAATATGCAATGATACTGCATGGATAATCAGTAAGTAATATGTGTTCTTTTTAGATATTTTGGCCTTGTGATCTTGAAACCATTGGATATAATTGGCATGCCATAGAATTGTGAGTACTCATTTATATGTATGGTTTTGGGTGTTGAGGCCCTGGGACATGTTTCGAAGGATAAGGGAATGAGAGCTAAGCTCTATTCAACGGGACATGTGAAGGGTAATAAGAAGAGTACTAGCTAAATGCTTCACTTTTGGGACATGTTCACTGTATGAATCTATGTGGTGTAATAGAGATTCGTGTATCAGATGTGTGATGATAGAGCAAATTATATGTTTCATAATCTAAGTTCCATCTTATCCCAATTTATCATATTTTATGTAATTGTGTGGAATATGTTCTATGCTTGAATAAGTATATATGTGTTATGGGAATGAACTATTAGACTTATGAATAAGGTAATTGTGAGTAATTGATTGGTTGTGTTGCATGATGACATGTTTGTGTTGTATAAATTCTTGCATTCATTGAGCTTGTTAAAGCTCACCCCCTCATGTCAACCTATAGAGATTAGTGACGTCACGGTGTAGGCGGTGTGGTTTTCGAGGGAGTGATCCAAGGAAGGCTGGTTTTATTGTAGGTGCTCTATTATTTATATTCGTATTGGGAAATAAGACAATGTGATAGCCTTGTTTAGTGCCATGATATGTTTCGGTTATTTACCAACTTTGTTATTTCGTTTCTGGGAAACTTGCGAGTTTATATGATTGCTTATGTTCACGAACTTTAGTGATGGGTTGATGTATCTTATTTGGACTCATTTAGATGATTTGAACTAATAAATTTTAGCCATAAGATGATTATTTATCGAAGTAAGTGATGCATGATACTTAGAATCTAATTTGGAATGAGTTCATTACATATGAATGTTGCACTTCGACGTCTAGGAGCTGAGGTATCTATATTTGGGATTTAAAATTGATATCTTTGTGTTTCAAAACATGCAAGAAGTCAAAATAGAGATTTGGTATTGATACCTTATCTCAAGTATCAATACTCGGGGCTAGAGTATCGATATTTTGTAGCAGGTACCAATAATTTTCGATAATTGGGATTTTTGGCCGAGAAAGAGTATGCTCATTTGGTATCATTTTTTTGAGTGGTACCGATACCATTTAAGGAAAATATCGATACCCTTACTATCAGTATCGATACCTACGAACATTTTACTAAATTTTTGCTAAATGGCCCTTATGCATGTTTCTAACAGTATGTAAAACGAACTAACAAATGATTTGGCAAGTAACAATGTTAATTAACTATTTGGACGACTTAAAACTTATTCGATTTGACAAAAGATGATTGTTTTGCTTAGATCTAGATTCCCAATTGATGTACATGAGACGAGACGATGGTGTGGCATCCCATATTTGAGCTTGGGGACTAGGCCAAGTATAGGATGTTACAATGCATGTCATAATTTAAAATATTTAGAATAATAATACAACACACTAATTTAAAGATGCATTCAAAAAAAACTTAAATAAAGTCATTGATTAATGAAAACCCATAAAAAGGAATCATCCAATCTCTTGGTTTAGAATTTGACTTGATCTTGGCCCAATCAAAACTTTAATTATTTGGACTTGTTCGACCTTCCATTGTTGACCTAACTCGAAATCACAAAAGGACCAGTCCTCGTTTTGATCATCATAAGAAGATGTGGCTCTAGGAGATTCAGGCCATCATCAACTTGTTTCACCTATACTAGATTTAATTCATCCTTGGTGCTCAGAATCACATCAACTTACTTAGTAGAATTTATCGAGTGTCATACATTTCAGAACTTGCCTTCTTAATGGCTTACAGTTTCCGAGAAAAATATTAATAAATACCTTACAATCACAATTATCTAGTTTGGCTATTTAGTGGATTTCTAACCAATATACTTAAAATCTCACTAGCACAATATTCTAGACAAAACAGGCATACTATACCTTTGCGAATACTCATTCCATACTTACCCTTTATCTCCTAACACAAATTTCTCCTTAATATAGCAGAATATCATGAAGTCAAATTTTTGTACTAACTCAAGTGGCAGTTACTAGACGCCCGCACATATACACCAAAATAATCATTTAGATGGATAGAACTAAAGCCATATAGACTATTTACTACTATACGCCAAAACTTTAGACCCGTTGGATTTGAGGTGCTACAACACTCCTCCCCTTAACAAAATTTCTTCCTCGAAATTTCTAACTTTGAGAAAAATTCCAAATATATCTAATAACTAATTGATCACACCAGGCACGTATCATGAGTTGGGCAAATTCAGAATTTGGCAATTACTCGCGTAAATTTAAACATTAGGCAGTTACCCTTTTTAATAGATGCCCTGATTATATTGGAGAACATGACCAGTTTCCACAAATTGAACTTCTTACACAAGTTTATTTTATAAAACAAATGCTCAAAAATTTTCATCAACACTTCTGCTAAATCTTTTGAACCACCAATTTCTTTTTTGCTCAAACTTTCTGTCTTCATCGTCTTCAATCCCAGATTTCTTAAAGATAATCTTTTCTTTTCTTCACTTTCTTTCTTTTTCCTATTTACATATAAAGATGTCTAGAACAAAAACAAGATGTAGGGACCAAAGCTAGGGTAACCAAAATACTACTCCAAGAAATCCCTTCACTTTCGAACCTTAAGACCTCGATGGTGCTCCTTCATGCATATTAACTCCTTCATACGAATTTAATACCACTCAAGAATATATACATAAATATTTTAGAGTTCGAGGCATTTGACACCCTAATTTGTCTATGATTTCAAATGACCACCTAGGTATTGTTTAAATGACAATACCCAAGGTTTCATCCTTCCACTGGTTTTACTAGAAGTTGGCTTTCACTTACCCCTACATCCATTCTTTTGCTCAGTTTTAACAAAGTATGGTATCGCATCAAGACAACTATCAGCCTTATCCTGGTGGACTATGATAGCCTATTTCATCTATTGTTGCATGCGTAATGAACCACCACTCTTAGGAGTTTTACAAAAATTCTACAAATTAAATATTACAACGCAAGGGGCTAGTGTTGGAAATGCCCACTTCAGTGTTCAATAAGGCTATGATCCAATCATTCAAATAGTATTTCTAATTTGCACTGGAAGAAGGAAAAGTTCGTAAGAGTAATTTGCAGATTTGAAAGTGGTTTTGGTTTTCCCTGTAACAACCCATTTTCAGTGAAATCAGAATAGTGGTTTTAGGACTACAAATCTGAGCCAAAAAGAAAATTTATTTTAATATTATTGCATGTTATGCATTATGATAGAAATGTTATTTGAAAATTCTAATAAGAAAATTTTATCGATTATGTGTTTAATTATGGAAAGGACCAAATTGCATAAACTGAAAAAAGTTTAATTTTAGTATCTAGAAGGATCAAATAGCTATGAAATTCAAAAGAAGAGGTCCTTATATGGTAATTAGACCATTAAAGAAAAGTGAGCAGATATTTTTAGTGATTCATCCATGGAAAAATTAGAAAAGACTAAGGACTAAATTGGAAATCAAAATAATTAAAAGATGATAATATAAAATATCATCTTATTTTTTCATCATCTTCCCTAAAATTTGCATGGAAACCCTAGGAGAGAGAAAGAAAACTAATCAACCTTAATTAGGTATGTTTTCTTATCCCGTTTTTAGTAATTTTTATATTTTTGAGATCGGGATTGTTTATTCTATCTACTTTGGGGATTAATTTGAAAAGAACCAAAGTATAGAAATTTTTCCATGGATGAATATGCTAATAATTTGAAATTTATGGTAGATAAACAACTTTTACAAAGAGAATTTTGATGAAATCATGATTTAGGGACTAAATTGAAAAGTGGTAAAATTCATGAAAAAATTTTGAATTTTGTGAAATACAAGTGCTATAAACGTTATATAAAAATTTCTATTAGGCTTGGAATAAGGATTAAATTTTCATGAATTTCATTTTCCGAGCCTAGGGACAAAATTGGAATTTATGAAAAGTATAGGGGCAAAATGGTAATTTTTCTTAGAGTCTAAATTGAATCCAATTGAATATGAATTGTATTAAATTGATGATTAAATTCATTTATATAGATCTGGAAAGACCAAATACGAAATTGGATCAAGGAAAATAAAAAGTTTCGGATTAGTAGAATTCGTATACGAATAAGTATCAAGGTAAGTTCGTGTAACTAAATTGCGTACATTTATATGTTTGAATTAAATGTTGTATATGTGAATTGTATAAATATCATTTATGTGAAATTGATTGAATATCCAATAATACCTGATAAATGTCAAATCTCGTTTGAATAAATGAAAGTCGATAGATACAGGATTTCTCATATTGGTTGTAGTCCAGCATATGTTGCGGACACACCATAGCTCGAAAGAGCATCTTGTTATTAGCCCTCTCGAGCTTCTCGTTATATGGTTCAACGAGCATCCTGTTATAGCTCTTTGGAGCGTCTCGATAGGTTGTGATTCTACATTTGTTGTGGACACACCTTTTCTCCTATAAGCATCCCGATTAAAGGCTCTTTGTGAGCTTCTCGTTAAATTGGCTCTTTATGAGCTTCCTGATAATGCTTGCTTGAACTTCTTGATATGGGCTATCCGAAGCTTCCCAATATGGATATTTGTGAACTTCTCGATAAGGTTCTTTGTGAACTTCCCGATAAGGTTCTTTGTGAACATTCTGATTATGGCTCTTATGAGCTTCCCGTTATATGGCCCAGATAAGCTTCCTAATAGGCTCTTTATGAGCTTCTCGAAATGGCTCTGTGTGAGCTTCCCATTACAAGGCTCGAGAATGTGCTTCCCGACTATATACCCTAATTAGGTACCCTTGGAAATGAATTGACGAATTATAGTAGTGTACACTAAAGTGTACTATATGAGTGTATCCATTGACATTTCAAATAAATTCAATAGGCAAAGTTTTGACATGGTTAAACTGAATTTGAAATGATTTGTCATTAAAGTGTACATGTAATATGAAAAAATGTTATGGAAAGCATATGTATAGGAAATATATTAAATGAAAAGTTGATCCATGTTCTTGATATTATGTGAATTACTTAACTAATATGATTGGTGAAGTTGTGTTTTAGGCTATAAACCAAATTGCTTGGATGCATTATTATATGCTTATCTCAAATGTAAATATATGGTAAGATAAATTCTTGTTTTATGAACTTCTTAAGTTGTAACAGCCTGGTTTAGACCCTAGTCGAAATAGTAGTTTTGGGACCACAAATCTGAGTTAGAAAAATTATTTTAATACTATTTTCAGTGTTTACAGTGTAACAGCTCGATTTTAGGTGTAGTCAAAAAAGTGGTTTCGAAACCACTATTCTGAAGACGGAGAAATTATTTTAATATTATTTTATATGTGACGGCATGATTATAAAGGTGCATGAAAAATTTGGTGAATAAATTTTAGCGTTTGAGAGCTTAATTGCGAAAAAGGACTAAATCGCATAAAGGTAAAAGTTCAATTTCACTTGATAGACATACCAAATAGCTAGAGAGCCAAAATTTAAGGTCTTTAAAGGGAAAATAGACCCTTAAAATGCAACATGGCTGGCCATAGTGACAAAAAATTAGGCTAGTCAATATTAGGTAAAAATTTGGTGACTTGTTTGACTAAAAAGGAAATAAAATAAACAAAAGATGATATCACCCATTTCACCTCTTCTTCTTCACCAAAATTCTCAGCAAAAATAAGGGTTTTGAAGCCTTAAAATTTCAGCCAAACTAGCCTCTTGCAAGTAAGTTAATTTGAGGGTTATTCTTGATAATTTTTGTACTTTTGGGACCCCTAAAGTTAATCTAGCTACTGAGGGGACTATTTTGTGAAATGATTGATAGTATAGGGACTTACCATGAAAATATTTATATGTTTGCTAAGTTTTTATGGAAGAAAATGAGTCTTGGTTGTTGAGTGAACAACTTTTGTGAAAGGACTTCTCATGAAAACCCTAATAGGACCATTTTGTAAAGTTTGTAAAATAGATAATAATGTTGTGAAATATCGAGAATTTGGGGTGGTCATTATAGAAATAAATGGTCGATTAGGCTTGGATAATAAGGAAATTCGATAAAAAAATCAATTTTTGGGCCTAGGGGTAAAATCGTAATTTTTGTGAAGTTTAAGGGCAAAACGGCCATTTTACCAAAATACGAGTCTTAAGTTGAATTGAATGATTTGTGTATTAAATAATCTAATTTTTGACATTTTATATCAATAGAAACGTGATTTGGGTCTTGATCGAGGGAAAAATAAAATTTACGAGGATTAGGCTCGTTCCTATCATTTTGTGCCGAGGTAAGTACATATGTAAATAATGTGTCAATGTAGCTTACTTTTAAATGATTTATTTATACCATGTATCATAATCTAATCGATATCATGAAAGTATAAATAATGTCATATAAGAATAACCTACATTATGAACAAGTGCGACAGCATCAGGTTAGATATAATATCCTATCGAACCTCAAAAATAGTATAGGATACAAAAGGTAAGTCATGAGAAATTAAGTGGTCTGAACTCATAAGTTAAGTCTGAGTTCATGAGACAAGTGAAATATGTAATGTGAGTCCGGGTACTGACTTTGTGTGTAGACTCGTGAGTAGCTCAATGAGCGAGCATTACATGATACAGCTATGGGGTTCGGGTACTGAATTGGTGAAAAGGACCATGAGTAGCTCAAATATGCAAGTATTACAAAGCACAAGGTAGTTTTGGCTACTTGCATAGTACTTAGGAGTAAATTATCCTTGTATTCACTGGTATTTTCGAGTGTTCAAATGGGTAACTCGATGAATGGACTGGCGATACTTCCAATGAGGTATGTCAATAGAGAGAATGAACTTGAGTTATTTTACGGGTAATTACAGGTATGTATACTAAACTTTTGAACGAAAACATTAGTATGTGATGAGATGTAGTAAGTATGCATAAAAGAAGGAAGAGCAAGATAGTGAGGTTAAAATGATATATCATTTAAGTATGATAAGCCATTGTTTGACGAATGTGTTTCTAATTACATTTATTTGCATATATGTACTTACTAAGCTCCCATGCTCACCCTTTTTCCTTTTCATTTCCTTTGAGTGCTGCCAAAGTTGTTCGAGGATCTTCGCCTACATCGGAGAAGCCAGTCACACTATCCTTGAAGCTCTTGGTATAACTAGTTTTATCATTTTGATTATGGCATTTATAGGAATCTTTGATTTTATTTTTGTGTCACATTGTTTTGGGGCTAAAGGTGTTGGCTTGTTTTAGCGTTTGACTCATTTTGTATAAGGCCATGAAAATGGCTAATATTGTAAGTCATTATATGAATGCAAGATAGTCTTTTTCCGAATGTGAAATTGTTGGCATGGTTAAATTTGTGAAATGTATATAGGCCTTAGCTATGGTTGTTGGTTGAGAACTCATATTAAATTAGACCTTGATACGTTGATTAGTATTAAATTTTGTTTCAGGGTGGCATAAGGCTTGGTAAATAGCCTTATATTGTCCACACGGGTAGACACACGGGTGTGTGTCGAGGCCATATGTGACACACACCAGCCCCATGGGTGTGTTGTCTGACCGTGTGTCCTCTGCATGTAAATTTTACAAGTCACTATGCATGGTGGTAAACACACGGGTAGAGACACGGTCGTGTGTCTCATCCGTATGAAGGGCACAGTCTATCACACAGGCGTGTGCCTAGGCCGTGTGCCCCGAATTGGATGCTAACGTAAAAAACTGTAACGCCCTAATTTTCGAGAATTCTGTGAATGTTGGCATAGGTTTAATTATGTTAGTGGGCCTCTAGAAGGCCCAAGCTTAAGATAGAACCCGACAATTTTAGTTAATTTTTGTTCCGTAAGAAAAAGGGGGTGAAATTATGAAATAGGACCTATGTGAAAATGTTTGAAAATGCTATATGCTAAATTGAAGTAGCCAAACAAATAGGAGTGCAAAATAGGAGGATTTGCATGACAAATCTCCCATTTTACATGAAGTGGCCGGCCATCATATTGTTGAAGACAATATGTGCACTTGATATCCATAATTTATGGTACAAATTGATAAAAATTGATAATGGGTTAGGTAAATGTTCCATGATGGGCATTTCATGTCTTTTGTATTAAAGAATTAAATGGATGAAATATGAAATTTTATTAAAAGAAAAAAGGGTGAAAAGAACAAATTTTTGTCCATCTTTGTTCATCATAGCCGAAAGTTAGAGAAGAGAAGGGAGAGGAGAAAGCTCTTGAATGTTCGGTCACTTGGGGAAGAAAATTGAAGGTAAGTTCATGGTAGTTTGCTTCTATCTTGATGTTCATGAGTTCTTCTTAATTCTACCTTAACTCTTGAAGCATATTTTGGTTTTTGGGTGTGTTGTGAGCATTTGGTCATGAATTAAAATGAAGGAAATGGTTGTTGTTTCATGTTCTTTTGATGAAAAATGGAAGATAGGTGAAGTTGAGCCAAACAAATGATCATGCATGTGCCTTAGATGCTAAAGGGAAAAATCGGCTAACATGTTGTGCTTTAAAATGATGACATGGAGATTATTCTTAAGTAAAAATCATAGATATGTGATGATTGATTGGTGATATACATGTTTAAATAACATGCATGCAAGATAGGTGTGTGAAAGAGTGATTTGGTAATAAATCTGCTTGGGACAGCAGCAGTAACGTGACTTTGCAAAATCACCATAAATTGTGGGAGATGAATTAGAAGCTGAATAAATTATGTAATTAAAGCTTAATGAGTCTAGTTGCAAATGAAATAAACTAGAACATATTTTGAATTCTGTAAAATGAGAAATTTGATTCGTAATGAAGAGTGGTCGGATTAGTCAAACAGTGAAACATGGGAAACTTTGAGAAAAATCTAGTATTGATTGGCTAAACCAAAAATTCTGAAAATTTTATGGATAGAAGATATATGAGTCTATTTTCAGGGAAAATTACCGGTACTTGATTTGGAGTTTCGTATCTCTAGTTATAAATGATTTAGTGACTGTTGCTCAGAAAAACAGCTTGCAGTGAAATTATGATTATGTGGTAAACATTGACAAAAATTTGTTAATGAGATGCTTATTGATTTCTTATAAGCTTACTATGACCTGTAGGTGTGGTTGGCCGAATATTGTAAGGGGTTAATACGTAGTTTGTATTTGAAATGTTAGATTAACGTGTTAGTAATCCAATTGTAGGTGGTTTGTGTGTGGATCTTGTCAGCATATCGCCGCAAATAGGTGTGTAACTAACACCCTCTTTCTTAGTTTAGATCTGCAAAAGCCGAAAAGCCGAAATGCCGAAAATCGGTATTTTTTAGATTTGTGAGTGTGCGAATGCTCGTGAGGTAAATCGATTAATGTTTTTGGTAAGCTGCAATGTTTGGACTGTAAAGTGCATGATTTTTGTGCCCTCGATATTTTTGGGCTTAATGGGCCAAAATTGGAATGATGGGCCAACAGGCCCAATTCGGTAAGAACCCTCAGTAGTGATTCTATTAGTACATGAAAGGTAGGAATATGCATGAAAAACCCTAAAATAGATAAATTACTGAAATACCTTTAAAAGTGGAAAATTTAGAGTTTTACACTTAGGAGATAAATTACCAAAATACCCCTAGGGTTAAATTGACTTAAATGCATGTTTGACTGTTGT
The DNA here is from genome assembly GCF_025698485.1 of Gossypium arboreum. Taxonomy (NCBI): domain Eukaryota; kingdom Viridiplantae; phylum Streptophyta; class Magnoliopsida; order Malvales; family Malvaceae; genus Gossypium; species Gossypium arboreum. The sequence goes on from NW_026440297.1 coordinate 357,242, forward strand.
TATTTAATGCATGCCATGTTGTTATTATCTGATGCATGGGACTGGGATATTGACGGAGGAAGTACTGAAAGTGGCTTGTCCACGTACTAGAGGCTTTGCCTCAATTTATCGATAATCGAGCGGCAAAAGGCAGGCAATCTGTGGAGTGTTGAAATTTGGGTGGGTTGAGCTATTCCCCACATGGAATGTAGGGCTGGTACGGGTGGAGTGTAGTGGTTGGTGGGTTGAGTAGTCTCCCCAAATGGCTTGCATATGTTTATTGATGTTGCATGTATTTTGAAATGGGCCTATGGGTCATACTGTTATCTGAATAAGAGGCTAAGGCCCAGTTTATTGTAATCTAAAAAGGGCTCTGGCCCAATATCACTGTTACCTGAATGGGCTTAGGCCCAATGGTGTAACACACCGATCCCGAGACCATCACCGGTGTCGGACACGAGGGGTTAACAAGCCAAGTCCACATATTTTGCCCACCAATTTGACATTTCCAGTCGGGCTGGAAAACTGCATCACTGTCGCCTTAAAAATCATATCTCGAGTTTCAAAACTCGGAAACTGGTTTCGTAAATTTTCCCTGAATTTAGACTCATATATCCATCCATGGATTTATTTCTAGAATTTTTAGTCGGGCCAATTGGTACAGTTTATTAGTTAAAGTCACCCATGTTACAGGGATCGACTGCTCTGACCTTCGCGCGTTATAACTTGAATATCTCTCTGTACAGGGCTTTAACACTGGTGCCGTTTGTTTCTAATGAAACTAGACTCAAAATGAAATCTGTACATATAAGGCATGACTCCTAATTCTTTCTGGATAATTTATAGTAAATTTTTAAAGTTGTGACAGGGGACCCAGAAACAGTTCTGGCCCTGTCTCACAATGGCCTTAATATCTCTTAACATGTAACTCCTATGACCATTTCGTTTCTTCCATATGAAAATAGACTCATCAAGGTTCATTTACATAGCTTATTCACTATTTAATACCATTCCTACAAATTTTGGTGATTTTTCACATTCACGTCACTGCAGCTGGCAGCATCTGTTTTAAGGTAGGTCTTACCTATTTGGTAGTCTCCATGAACCAACTAGTCTTGCCATACATAGGTTCATATATGATCATTTTAACCATGCCAATGGCTGATCATGTGACCAACATTCCCATTTCAATCCATAGCCACATCATGACACCAAATATATACATACAAACCACAAATAGTCTAAGTTCATGCTTCCTTTTTCGAGCCATTTTAGCATGGCCGTACATATATACATCACAACATATTTAACCAACAAGGGTAGTCCTATACATGCCATCTCAAGTTCAACCAAAATTTATACCAAAATGGAGGCTTGATAGTGTGGATGACTTGACTTCAACGATCCCAAATCCGATTGCTTGACGAAATCTAGAAAAGCGAGAGCCAAAGCAGCGGGGTAAGCATTTTTATGCTTAGTAAGTCTCAAGGAATATAATCAACTCTAATTACAGCAATACATCCACATAGCCAAATGAATCATTTCATTAATACACATTCTTACTTCACACTTCATCATTATATAATTTCACAAAGTATCAATCAATTCAATAACTGAAATTCATTAGTCGATTGAGCGAATGTTGCTCAAACATGTCGACTTTCCAATGCACATATAAGCGTACCTCATTCTTTGGGCTTTTTGAGTGTACTCATTGAATTTATTACAGCAACCAACACTCACCTCCAGCCCAAGATTCTTGAATATAACCGGATATAACCATGTGCACAAATGCCTTGGTCTTAGCCGGATAGAATGTCTCGCACGAATGCCTTGGTCTTAGCCGGATGTAGCCACTAGCACAATTGCCTTGGTCTTAACCGGATATAATTTCAGCATAATTGTCTTGAGTTTAGCCGGATATCATTCAATTTCCATGAACACATACATCAATTATCATTGGACATACATATTTCATTTTCGTTACTAAGGCTCAAACGCAATTATAGTCACAAGCATATTCGCCTTGGGACTTAGCCGGGTAGAATTCAAATACTCATGCACACATAATCAATAATCAATACACATCCATACTTTATTTCACATAATTCAAGTAGGGTCACTTCTTGAGGACTTACCTCGGATGTTGTCGAGCGGCTTTTTGGCTATTCGATCACTTTCTCCTTCCCTTGTCCAATTGTGGCCCTCTAAGCTCTTGAGCTAATTCAAACAAATTCAATTTATTAAAACCTCATTGTGCTAGCTTATGGCGAATATGACAAGGAGTTTAAATGGTCATATGGCCACCCTTTAGCTTGAATACACAATGGTCATGCACATTTTATACTACATCAAGCAATTCAATACAATTTATTCGAGCATCAAGGAAATGCTAAGGCCTTCAATAGGCTACCCAAGGCGAATATTCATGTACATGTTGAGGCCAATTATGCACTTAATACCTCACAAAAACAGCATGCATTTTACTAGTTAATGCTTTGCATATTGTGGCTCAAAACTTATAATATAGCATCAAGCACTTATATGTGTGCTAGGCCGAATTGTGCTTGCAAATTTCACAATTATTCTTCAACATCTTCTTCTTTAAACAAACTTATTCATCACTTCCTTCATAACCAAAACATCATGTGCAAACATATATATACATATATGAGCATGGCCGAATTTCAAGGTGTCCATAGCCATCCAAAACACAAATTTTAACTAACATGCAAGAAGCATGAACCATGCTCATGAATGCATCATGGCCGAATATGACAATCATGCTCCTTTTCAACTTCAATCATGATAAAACAAAAGAAAGCTCAAAATCTTACTCAAGAGTAGACAATCCATCATTGCATGCATCATCATCAAGCTTCACACTTAGCATGCAATGGCTTTATCACCATAACAACTTTGGCCAAATACCATTTCCATGGCATAACAAAGATTTGAGCCATGGCTAACATGCACATCAAGTTAGCAACCAAAACATGCATGAAACTCCTAACACAACCTCATACATACCTTAATCTTGATGCAAACTTAGCCAAATCTCCTTCTAGATCTCTTCCAAACCAAGCATGAAGCAAAAATCCTCCTTCTTCCTTAGTTTTGGCTCAAAGAAAGGATGAACAAAATTTTTTCTTTCCTTCTCTACAACTCACGGCAATGGGGGAATACCTCACTCACACACATTTTTTTTCATTCTTTTCTTACCCATACACCTTTGTTTATTATTTCTCCCTAATGCACCAACAAAACATGTTTCATGACATGTTTTGCCCATCCTCTCTTGCCATGGCCGGCCACTTCATGTTGGGGGAAATTTGACATGCAAATCCCTTATTTTTGCATGCATGAGCAACTAGTCATCACACATTTCCCCATCATACTTTCAAAGTTCACTACTAGGTCCTTTCTAGTGAAATTAGCATTTATAACACTAAATCGAAACATCAAAAATGTCACACACAAATTAACACATATCATAGGCATCAAAATAAATTTTAAATTATTTTTATGCCTCGGTTTTGTGGTCCCGAAACCACATCCCGACTAGGGTCAATTTTGGGCTGTCACAACTCTCCCCCACTTAAGAAATTTTCGTCCCGAAAATCTTACCGTAAATAGGTTTGGATATCGCTCTTTCATAGAGTTCTCGGTCTCCCAAGTAGCTTCTTCTATCCGTGCTTGAGCCATAACACTTTCACCGGTGGAACCCACTTGTTTCGCAACTCTTTCACTTCTCGTGATAGGATACGAATCGGTTCTTCCTCATAACTCATATTAGCTTGAATCTCAATTTCGATGGACTAATCACGTGCGATGGATCGGATCTATAGCGTCGAAGCATCGAAGCGTGAAAGACATCGTGAACCTTTTAAGTTCGGGGCAAAATCAAGCGATATGCCCTTTGGACCGACTCGCTTCGGATATCTCATATGGCCCAATGAACCTCGGGCTCGGCTTGCCCTTACGGCCGAATCTGAGTATCTTTTTCCAAGGCGATACCTTGAGAAACACTTTATCACCCACGATACTCGATATCCTTACGCTTGATTCGCGTCACGAGTTACGACGATCGGAGGCTATCTTGGACTTTCACGGATTACTTTCACTTTACATTCAGCATCTCTAATCAAATCCACCCGAAAATCTTGTTTTCACCAAGCTCGATCCAAAACAATGGTGTACGGCATTTACGACCGTACAAAGCCCGTAGGGTGCCATCTTAATACTTGATTGAAATTTGTTGTTATAAGCGAATTCAATCAGCGGCAAATACCGTTCCCATGAACCACTAAACTCGAGGACGCAACATCTTAACATATCCTCAAGTATCGAATTATCCGCTCGGATTGACCATCGGTTTGGGGGTGAAAAGCGGTCTTTGAAATGCAACTTGGTACCCAAAGCTTCTTGCAACTTTTTCCAAAATCGTGAGGTAAATCTCGGATCTCTATCCGACACGATGGAAATAGGCACCCGTGTAATCTCACAATCGAGAAGCGTACAATTCGGCTAATTTGTCCATTGAAAAATCCGTGCGTCACGGGGACAAAGTGAGCCGACTTAGTCAATCTATCAACCACGACCCAAACCGCATCCTTCTTACTTGCGACAATGGCGGTCCGGATACAAAGTCCATTGTGACTCGATCCCATTTCCACTCGGGTATCGTGATTGGTGAAGTAATCACGAAGGCACGATGTTCCGCTTTCACTTGTTGACATATTAAACATCTTGAAACAAAGTCGGAGATGTCTCGCTTCATACCATGCCACCAAAACCGGCGTTTCAAATCATTGTACATCTTCGTACTCCCGGGTGGATTGCCATTCGGCTACATTGGGCTTCATTGAATTATCGAAATGAGTTCAATTCTTTGGAACACACAGACGACTTTGAACCTCAAACAATCGTCATCGTCGATTTGAAATTCGAGTCCTTGTTCGGATCACACTCGGCCGTTTTGCGCCAACTCGTCGTCGACTTTACGAGCTTCTCGAATTTGATGTATCAATAGTGGTTTGGCTTTCAATTCAGCTACTAACACACTATCGGATTGGACGGAGACAAGTGCACGTTCATCGCTCGTAAAGCGAATAATGATTTCTGACTCAAGGCATCCGCAACCACATTCGCCTTTCGGGTGATAGTCAATGATCAGCTCATAATCCTTTAACAGCTCGAGCCAACGTCTTTGTCATGATTTAAGTCTCTTTGGGTCATCGGATATTTGAGACTCTTGTGATCCGAGTACACATGGCACCTTTCACCAAATAAGTAATGTCGCCATAACTTTAAAGCGAACACGATGGTGGCCAATTTGAGATCATGGGTCGGATAATTTTTTCTCGTGTGGCTTCAATTGCCTCGACGCATAGGCCACAACTCGACCTTCTTGCATCAATACGCAACCTAACCCAAGGAGGAGGCGTCACTATAGATGACAAACTCTTTGCGATTCGGGTTGCACTAGAATTGGGGCTTGATCAAACAAGTCTTGATTGATCGAAACTTTTTGGCATTTCTCCGTCCATTCGAACTTAACATCCTTTTGGAGTAACCGTCATCGGCGTGGCTATCGTTGAGAATCCTTTTACAAATTGTCGGTAATAACCTAAGCAAGCCCCAAAAACTCGAACCTCGTAATATTTCTCGGAGGCTTCCAATTAAGTATGGCTGAAATTTTATTGGTCGACTCAAATACCGATCTGAGATACCACATGACCCAAGAAGCTAACCTCTCTTAATCGAACTCACCCTTCTTGAACTTAGCATATAATTGCTTATCCGTAAAATTTGCGGCACTAACCGCGGTGTTCAGCATGTTCGATCTCATTTCTTGAATAGACCAAGATGTCATCAATGAACACGACTACGAATCGATCCAAATATGGTCTAAAGATCCGATTCATCAAATCCATAAATACCGCAGGGGCATTAGTGAGCCCAAACGGCATCACTAGGAACTCATAGTGACCATATCTCGATTCGAAGGCGGTCTTGGGTGCGTCCAGAATCTCGGATTCGCAATTGATAATAGCCCGATCTCAAATCTATTTTCGAGAACACCGAGGCTCCCTTCAGTTGATCGAACAAGTCATCAATACGTGGCAACGGATACTTGTTCTTTATCGTCGCTTTATTAAGGCGGCGATAGTCGATCTACAACCGCATGGTTCCATCCTTCTTCTTCACGAACAACCGGCGCACCCAAGGCGAAAAACTCGGGCGAGCAAAACCTCTATCCATCAATTCTTGCAACCGAGCTTTCAACTCCTTTAATTCCGTTGGTGCCATACGATACGGAGCTATCGAAATTGGAGTGGTACCGGTAGCAATTCGATGCCAAATTCTATTTCTCGAGCGGTGGTAAACCGGCAATTCTTCGGGAAAACATCCGGGTATTCACAAACCACGACGCAGATTCGGGCTTCTTTTACGATTCCTTGTCATCGAAAGCACGTACACAAGGTGCGCCGCACCCTTTTCTTACATATTTACGGGCCAACATCGGCGATATTACGGTGGCAACCCCTTTAAGTCCGTAGACTCAACCCGAATTATTTCATTATTCGCGCACCTCAAATCAATAGTCTTGCTCTTGCAATATACAACCGCATCGTGCATGGTCAACCAATCCAAACCAAGAATAACGTCGAACTCATCGAGCGGCAAAAGCATCAAGTCCGCGGAAAACAAGAACCTCGGAACATAGGGGACTTTTCTTGCACACTTTGTTGACAAGCACGTAATGACCCAAGGGTTTGACACGAATTACAAACTCGATGAGACTCAATAGGCAAAGTCTTCTTGGATGCTAAGGTTTCATATATATGAATGAGTAGAACCGGGGTCAATCAAAGCAATCACATTTGTATTGAAAAGAGTGAAAGTACCGGTAATGACATCCGGAGGCGGCATCCTCACGTCTTGGCGTATGGCATAAGTCCTTGCAGAACACGAGCCTCGGATCGATGGTAGCATCTCTAGATCCTCTCGACCGCCCGACAATGCCCATATTTCTAGGTGGCCTACCTCGGCGATGGTAGCACCGGGTTTCCACTCGACTCACATTACATTCAAGCATCCTCGGGCAATCCTTCATAAAGTGGTCGGCCGATCCACACTTATAACAGAGGCGATCACGAAACCAACAGCTCCCGAATGCCATTTGCCACAATGTGGACACTCCGCCCTCTCTCGGCGATCATTTCCACCACTGGCGATCGAAGTGACTCGTGTGGTCACAGGGGGTCGATCGCGTCCTCGTCTAGAAAAGCCCGAAATGCCTCTAGACCGGCTCGCATCATCTCGAAATCTCTTGATGCTTGTTGAAGAGACTTTCCGAGGACCTCTTCGAATTCTCCGTTTCACATCGACTTTTGTTTCTCCTTTCTAAGCTCTTGACTTTACAAGCTCGCTCAACAAGTACTACGAACTCTCGTATCTCGAGAATGCCAACAAACATCCTTATATCATCATTCAGCCCATCCTCGAAGCGTTTACACATAATAGCTTCGGACGAAATGCATTCTCGCGTCCGGCTAAGCCTCACAAACTTTCGTTCGTGAGTCGACAGCGGACATAGAACCTTGCTTAAGATCAAGAAATTCCCTCCGCTTTTGGTCGATGAATCTCGGTGATATACTTTTTTGAACTTCGGTTTGAAAGAATTCCCAAGTCACTTGCTCTCTAGGCACCACGAAGTCGAGTACTCCACCAATAGTAGGCGGACTCATGTAGCAAGGAGATGGTACACTTTAAGCACTCATCGGTGTACAAGATAGCTCATCGAGCACCGGATAGTGTTGTCCAACCAAAATTCAGCTCGTTCGGCATCATCATCATCCGTAGCTTTAAATTCAGTGGCCCCATGTTTTGAATCCTATCATTGGGGCTTACTTGACCTTATTTGGTCGATTCACGGAGGTATTGTAGGTCTTGGGGTTGCATTTGTCGGGAATGGAGGTTGTGGAACAGTAGTGTTAGTTCGAATGTATTGGTTAAACCATTCGTTCATCACACTATAAAAGGCTTGCCTAGCCTCATCATTCGGATTCTTGGCCATAGGTTGAGAGTCCGCGGCTGTCCCTTGTCGGGAGCAGGTGCCACACTCTCCACATCATCAGCTATTGCTCGGTTGGGATCGGGATCCATTGCTATAAACAAACTCAAAGTCAAATTGTCGAAATCACCACACTATCGATTCATCATTTAATGGCATGTATAGCTAGACCCCAAACACCTCACGGTAGTCCTCAAATCGACTAAACCGTGGCTCTGATACCAATAAAATTGTAACACCCCGATCCCGAGACCATCACCGGTGTCGGACACGAGGGGTTAACAAGCCAAGTCCACATATTTTGCCCACCAATTTGACATTTCCAGTCGGGCTGGAAAACTGCGTCACTGTCGCCTTAAAAATCATATCTCGAGTTTCAAAACTCGGAAACTGGTTTCGTAAATTTTCCCTGAATTTAGACTCATATATCCATCCATGGATTTATTTCTAGAATTTTTTGTCGGGCCAATTGGTACAATTTATTAGTTAAATTCACCCATGTTATAGGGATCGACTGCTCTGACCTTCGCGCGTTATAACTTGAATATCTCTCTGTACAGGGCTTTAACACTGGTGCCGTTTGTTTCTAATGAAACTAGACTCAAAATGAAATCTGTACATATAAGGCATGACTCCTAATTCTTTCTGGATAATTTATAGTAAATTTTTAAAGTTGTGACAGGGGACCCAGAAACAGTTCTGGCCCTGTCTCACAATGGCCTTAATATCTCTTAACATGTAACTCCTATGACCATTTCGTTTCTTCCATATGAAAATAGACTCATCAAGGTTCATTTACATAGCTTATTCACTATTTAATACCATTCCTACAAATTTTGGTGATTTTTCACATTCACGTCACTGCAGCTGGCAGCATCTGTTTTTAAGGTAGGTCTTACCTATTTGGTAGTCTCCATGAACCAACTAGTCTTGCCATACATAGGTTCATATATGATCATTTTAACCATGCCAATGGCTGATCATGTGACCAACATTCCCATTTCAATCCATAGCCACATCATGACACCAAATATATACATACAAACCACAAATAGTCTAAGTTCATGCTTCCTTTTTGAGCCATTTTCGCATGGCCGTACATATATACATCACAACATATTTAACCAACAAGGGTAGTCCTATACATGCCATCTCAAGTTCAACCAAAATTTATACCAAAATGGAGGCTTGATAGTGTGGATGACTTGACTTCAACGATCCCAAATCCGATTGCTTGAGCGAAATCTAAGCGAGAGCCAAAGCAGCGGGGTAAGCATTTTATGCTTAGTAAGTCTCAAGGAATATAATCAACTCTAATTACAGCAATACATCCACATAGCCAAATGCATCATTTCATTAATACACATTCTTACTTCACACTTCATCATTATATAATTTCACAAAGTATCAATCAATTCAATAACTGAAATTCATTAGTCGATTGAGCGAATGTTGCTCAAACATGTCGACTTTCAATGCACATATAAGCGTACCTCATTCTTTGGGCTTTTTGAGTGTACTCATTGAATTTATTACAGCAACCAACACTCACCTCCAGCCCAAGATTCTTGAATATAACCGGATATAACCATGTGCACAAATGCCTTGGTCTTAGCAGGATAGAATGTCTCATACGAATGCCTTGGTCTTAGCGGATGTAGCCACTAGCACAATTGCCTTGGTCTTAACCGGATATAATTTCCAGCATAATTGTCTTGAGTTTAGCCGGATATCATTCAATTTCCATGAACACATACATCAATTATCATTGGACATACATATTTCATTTTCGTTACTAAGGCTCAAACGCAATTATAGTCACAAGCATATTCGCCTTGGGACTTAGCAGGGTAGAATTCAAATACTCATGCACACATAATCAATAATCAATACACATCCATACTTTATTTCACACAATTCAAGTAGGGTCACTTCTTGAGGACTTACCTCGGATGTTGTCGAGCGGCTTTTTGGCTATTCGATCACTTTCTCCTTCCCTTGTCCAATTGTGGCCCTCTAAGCTCTTGAGCTAATTCAAACAAATTCAATTTATTAAAACCTCATTGTGCTAGCTTATGGCGAATATGACAAGGAGTTTAAATGGTCATATGGCCACCCTTTAGCTTGAATACACAATGGTCATGCACATTTATACTACATCAAGCAATTCAATACAATTTATTCGAGCATCAAGGAAATGCTAAGGCCTTCAATAGGCTACCCAAGGCGAATATTCATGTACATGTTGAGGCCAATTATGCACTTAATACCTCACAAAACAGCATGCATTTTACTAGTTAATGCTTTGCATATTGTGGCTCAAAACTTATAATATAACATCAAGCACTTATATGTGTGCTAGGCGAATTGTGCTTGCAAATTTCACAATTATTCTTCAACATCTTCTTCTTTAAACAAACTTATTCATCACTTCCTTCATAACCAAAACATCATGTGCAAACATATATATACATATATGAGCATGGCGAATTTCAAGGTGTCCATAGCCATCCAAAACACAAATTTTAACTAACATGCAAGAAGCATGAACCATGCTCATGAATGCATCATGGCGAATATGACAATCATGCTCCTTTTCAACTTCAATCATGATAAAACAAAAGAAAGCTCAAAATCTTACTCAAGAGTAGACAATCCATCATTGCATGCATCATCATCAAGCTTCACACTTAGCATGCAATGGCTTTATCACCATAACAACTTTGGCCAAATACCATTTCCATGGCATAACAAAGATTTGAGCCATGGCTAACATGCACATCAAGTTAGCAACCAAAACATGCATGAAACTCCTAACACAACCTCATACATACCTTAATCTTGATGCAAACTTAGCCAAATCTCCTTCTAGATCTCTTCCAAACCAAGCATGAAGCAAAAATCCTCCTTCTTCCTTAGTTTTGGCTCAAAGAAAGGATGAACAAAATTTTTTCTTTCCTTCTCTACAACTCACGGCAATGGGGGAATACCTCACTCACACACATTTTTTTCATTCTTTTCTTACCCATACACCTTTGTTTATTATTTCTCCCTAATGCACCAACAAAACATGTTTCATGACATGTTTTGCCCATCCTCTCTTGCCATGGCGGCCACTTCATGTTGGGGGGAAATTTGACATGCAAATCCCTTATTTTTGCATGCATGAGCAACTAGTCATCACACATTTCCCATCATACTTTCAAAGTTCACTACTAGGTCCTTTCTAGTGAAATTAGCATTTATAACACTAAATCGAAACATCAAAATGTCACACACAAATTAACACATATCATAGGCATCAAAATAAATTTTAAATTATTTTTATGCCTCGGTTTTTGTGGTCCCGAAACCACATCCCGACTAGGGTCAATTTTGGGCTGTCACAACTCTCCCCACTTAAGAAATTTTCGTCCCGAAAATCTTACCGGTAAATAGGTTTGGATATCGCTCTTTCATAGAGTTCTCGGTCTCCCAAGTAGCTTCTTCTATCCCGTGCTTGAGCCATAACACTTTCACCAGTGAACCCGCTTGTTTCGCAACTCTTTCACTTCTCGTGATAGGATACGAATCGGTTCTTCCTCATAACTCATATTAGCTTGAATCTCAATTTCGATGGACTAATCACGTGCGATGGATCGGATCTATAGCGTCGAAGCATCGAAGCGTGAAAGACATCGTGAACCTTTTAAGTTCGAGGGCAAAATCAAGCGATATGCCCTTTGGACCGACTCGCTTCGGATATCTCATATGGCCCAATGAACCTCGGGCTCGACTTGCCCTTACGGCCGAATCGAGTATCTTTTCCAAGGCGATACCTTGAGAAACACTTTATCACCCACGATACTCGATATCCTTACGCTCAGATTCGCGTCACGAGTTACGACGATCGGAGGCTATCTTGAGACTTTCACGGATTACTTTCACTTTACATTCAGCATCTCTAATCAAATCCACCCGAAAATCTTGTTTTCACCAAGCTCGATCCAAAACAATGGTGTACGGCATTTACGACCGTACAAAGCCTCGTAGGGTGCCATCTTAATACTTGATTGAAAATTTGTTGTTATAAGCGAATTCAATCAGCGGCAAATACCGTTCCCATGAACCACTAAACTCGAGGGCGCAACATCTTAACATATCCTCAAGTATCTGAATTATTCGCTCGGATTGACCATCGGTTTGGGGGTGAAAAGCGGTCTTTGAAATGCAACTTGGTACCCAAAGCTTCTTGCAACTTTTTCCAAAATCGTGAGGTAAATCTCGGATCTCTATCCGACACGATGGAAATAGGCACCCGTGTAATCTCACAATCGAGAAGCGTACAATTCGGCTAATTTGTCCATTGAAAAATCCGTGCGTCGGGGACAAAGTGAGCCGACTTAGTCAATCTATCAACCACGACCCAAACCGCATCCTTCTTACTTGCGACAATGGCAATCAGAATACAAAGTCCATTGTGACTCGATCCCATTTCCACTCGGGTATCGTGATTGGTGAAGTAATCTCGAAGGCACCGATGTTCCGCTTTCACTTGTTGACATATTAAACATCTTGAAACAAAGTCGGAGATGTCTCGCTTCATACCATGCCACCAAAACCGGCGTTTCAAATCATTGTACATCTTCGTACTCCCGGGTGGATTGCCATTCGGCTACAATGGGCTTCATTCAGAATTATCGAAATGAGTTCGAATTCTTTGGAACACAGACGACTTTTGAACCTCAAACAATCGTCATCGTCGATTTGAAATTCGAGTCCTTGTTCGGATCACACTCAGGCCGTTTTGCAGCCAACTCGTCGTCGACTTTCCGAGCTTCTCGAATTTGATGTATCAATAGTGGTTTGGCTTTCAATTCAGCTACTAACACACTATCGGATTGGACAGACAAGTGCACGTTCATCGCTCGTAAAGCGAATAATGATTTACGACTCAAGGCATCCGCAACCACATTCGCCTTTCGGGTGATAGTCAATGATCACTCATAATCCTTTAACGGCTCGAGCCAACGTCTTTGTCGCAGATTTAAGTCTCTTTGGGTCACCAGATATTTGAGACTCTTGTGATCCGAGTACACATGGCACCTTTCACCAAATAAGTAATGTCGCCATAACTTTAAGGCGAACACGATGGTGGCCAATTTGAGATCATGGGTCGGATAATTTTTTTCTCGTGTGGCTTCAATTGCCTCGACGCATAGGCCACAACTCGACCTTCTTGCATCAATACGCAACCTAACCCAAGGAGGGAGGCGTCACTATAGATGACAAACTCTTTGCCAGATTCGGGTTGCACTAGAATTGGGGCTTCGATCAAACAAGTCTTGATTGATCGAAACTTTTTGGCATTTCTCCGTCCATTCGAACTTAACATCCTTTTGGGTAGCCGTCATCGGCGTGGCTATCGTTGAGAATCCTTTTACAAATCGTCGGTAATAACCAAGCAAGCCCCAAAAGCTCGAACCTCGGTAATATTTCTGGAGGCTTCCAATTAAGTATGGCTGAAATTTTATTGAATTCGACTCAAATACCGATCTGAGATACCACATGACCCAAGAAGCTAACCTCTCTTAATCGAACTCACCCTCTTGAACTTAGCATATAATTGCTTATCCGTAAAATTTGCGGCACTAACCGCGGTGTTCAAAGCATGTTCGATCTCATTTCTTGAATAGACCAAGATGTCATCAATGAACACGACTACTGAATCGATCCAAATATGGTCTAAAGATCCGATTCATCAAATCCATAAATACCGAGGGCATTAGTGAGCCCAACAAGCATCACTAGGAACTCATAGTGACCATATCTCGCTCAAGGCGGTCTTGGGTACGTCCAGAATCTCGGATTCGCAATTGATAATAGCCCGATCTCAAATCTATTTTCGAGAACACCGAGGCTCCCTTGAGTTGATCGAACAAGTCATCAATACGTGGCAGCGGATACTTGTTCTTTATCGTCGCTTTATTAAGTCGACGATAGTCGATGCACAACCGCATGGTTCCATCCTTCTTCTTCACGAACAACACCGGCGCACCCAAAGGCGAAAAACTCGGCGAGCAAAACCTCTATCCATCAATTCTTGCAACCGAGCTTTCAACTCCTTTAATTCCGTTGGTGCCATACGATCACGGAGCTATCGAAATTGGAGTGGTACCGGTAGCAATTCGATGCCAAATTCTATTTTCGAGCAGTGGTAAACCGGCAATTCTTGGGGAAAACATCCGGGTATTCACAAACCACGGGCGCAGATTCGGGCTTCTTTTACGATTCCTTGTCATCGAGCACGTACACAAGGTACGCCGCACCCTTTTCTTACATATTTACGGGCCAACATCGGCGATATTACGGTGGCAACCCTTTAAGTCCAGTAGACTCAACCCGAATTATTTCATTATTCGCGCACCTCAAATCAATAGTCTTGCTCTTGCAATATACAACCGCATCGTGCATGGTCAACCAATCCAAACCAAGAATAACGTCGAACTCATCGAGCGGCAAAAGCATCAAGTCCGCGGAAAACAAGAACCTCGGAACATAGGGGACTTTTCTTGCACACTTTGTTGACAAGCACGTAATGACCCAAGGGTTTGACACCGAATTACAAACTCGAGACTCAATAGGCAAAGTCTTCTTTGGATGCTAAGGTTTCACATATATATGAATGAGTAGAACCGGGGTCAATCAAAGCAATCACATTTGTATTGAAAAGAGTGAAAGTACGGTAATGACATCCGAGAGGCGGCATCCTCACGTGCGGCGTATGGCATAAGTCCTTGCAGAGCACGAGCCTCAGATCGATGGTAGCATCTCTAGATCCTCTCGACCGCCATCGACAATGCCCATATTTCTAGGTGGCCTACCTCGGCGATGGTAGCACCGGGTTTCCACTCGACTCACATTCATTCAAGCATCCTCGGGCAATCCTTCATAAAGTGGTCGGCCGATCCACACTTATAACAGGAGGCGATCACGAAACCAACAGCTCCCGAATGCCATTTGCCACAATGTGGACACTCGCCTCTCTCGGCGATCACTTCCACCATCTGGCGATCAAGTGACTCGTGTGGTCACGGGGTCGATCGCGTCCTCGTCTAGAAAAGCCCGAAATGCCTCTAGACCGGCTCGCATCATCTCGAAATCTCTTGATGCTTGTTGAAGAGACTTTCGAGGACCTCTTCGAATTCTCCGGTTCCCACATCGCTTTTTGTTTCTCCTTTCTAAGCTCTTGACTTTACAAGCTCGCTCAACAAGTACTACGAACTCTCGTATCTCGAGAATGCCAACAAACATCCTTATATCATCATTCAGCCCATCCTCGAAGCGTTTACACATAATAGCCGGACGAAATGCATTCTCAGCGTCTGGCTAAGCCTCACAAACTTTCGTTCGTGAGTCGACAGCGGACATAGAACCTTGCTTAAGATCAAGAAATTCCCTCGCTTTTGGTCGATGAATCTCGGTGATATACTTTTTGAACTCGGTTTGAAAGAATTCCCAAGTCACTTGCTCTCTAGGCACCACGAAGTCGAGTACTCCACCAATAGTAGGCGGACTCATGTAGCAAGGAGATGGTACACTTTAAGCACTCATCGGTGTACAAGATAGCTCATCGAGCACCGGATAGTGTTGTCCAACCAAAATTCAGCTCGTTCGGCATCATCATCATCCGTAGCTTTAAATTCGGTGGCCCCATGTTTTGAATCCTATCGATTGGGGCTTACTTGACCTTATTTGGTCGATTCACGGAGGTATTGTAGGTCTTGGGGTTGCATTTGTCGGGAATGGAGGTTGTGGAACAGTAGTGTTAGTTCGAATGTATTGGTTAAACCATTCGTTCATCACACTATAAAAGGCTTGCCTAGCCTCATCATTCGGATTCTGGCCATAGGTTGAGAGTCCGGCGTGTTGTCCCTTGTCGGGAGCAGGCGCCACACTCTCCACATCATCAGCTATTGCTCGGTTGGGATCGGGATCCATTGCTATAAACAAACTCAAAGTCAAATTGTCAGAAATCACCACACTATCGATTCATCATTTAATGGCATGTATAGCTAGACCCCAAACACCTCACGGTAGTCCTCAAATCGACTAAACCGTGGCTCTGATACCAATAAAATTGTAACACCCCGATCCCGAGACCATCACCGGTGTCGGACACGAGGGGTTAACAAGCCAAGTCCACATATTTTGCCCACCAATTTGACATTTCCAGTCGGGCTGGAAAACTGCGTCACTGTCGCCTTAAAAATCATATCTCGAGTTTCAAAACTCGGAAACTGGTTTTGTAAATTTTCCCTGAATTTAGACTCATATATCCATCCATGGATTTATTTCTAGAATTTTTGGTCGGGCCAATTGGTACAATTTATTAGTTAAATTCACCCATGTTATAGGGATCGACTGCTCTGACCTTCGCGCGTTATAACTTGAATATCTCTCTTTACAGGGCTTTAACACTGGTGCCGTTTGTTTCTAATGAAACTAGACTCAAAATGAAATCTGTACATATAAGGCATGACTCCTAATTCTTTCTGGATAATTTATAGTAAATTTTTAAAGTTGTGACAGGGGACCCAGAAACAGTTCTGGCCCTGTCTCACAATAGCCTTAATATCTCTTAACATGTAACTCCTATGACCATTTCGTTTCTTCCATATGAAAATAGACTCATCAAGGTTCATTTACATAGCTTATTCACTATTTAATACCATTCCTACAAATTTTGGTGATTTTTCACATTCACGTCACTGCAGCTGGCAGCATCTGTTTTTAAGGTAGGTCTTACCTATTTGGTAGTCTCCATGAACCAACTAGTCTTGCCATACATAGGTTCATATATGATCATTTTAACCATGCCAATGGCTGATCATGTGACCAACATTCCCATTTCCAATCCATAGCCACATCATGACACCAAATATATACATACAAACCACAAATAGTCTAAGTTCATACTTCCTTTTTGAGCCATTTTAGCATGGCCGTACATATATACATCACAACATATTTAACCAACAAGGGGTAGTCCTATACATGCCATCTCAAGTTCAACCAAAATTTATACCAAAATGGAGGCTTGATAGTGTGGATGACTTCGACTTCAACGATCCCAAATCCGATTGCTTGAGCGAAATCTAGAAAAGCGAGAGCCAAAGCAGCGGGGTAAGCATTTTTATGCTTAGTAAGTCTCAAGGAATATAATCAACTCTAATTACAGCAATACATCCACATAGCCAAATGCATCATTTCATTAATACACATTCTTACTTCACACTTCATCATTATATAATTTCACAAAGTATCAATCAATTCAATAACTGAAATTCATTAGTCGATTGAGCGAATGTTGCTCAAACATGTCGACTTTCAATGCACATATAAGCGTACCTCATTCTTTGGGCTTTTGAGTGTACTCATTGAATTTATTACAGCAACCAACACTCACCTCCAGCCCAAGATTCTTGAATATAACCGGATATAACCATGTGCACAAATGCCTTGGTCTTAGCCGGATAGAATGTCTCGCACGAATGCCTTGGTCTTAGCCCGGATGTAGCCACTAGCACAATTGCCTTGGTCTTAACCGGATATAATTTCCAGCATAATTGTCTTGATTTAGCCGGATATCATTCAATTTCCATGAACACATACATCAATTATCATTGGACATACATATTTCATTTTCGTTACTAAGGCTCAAACGCAATTATAGTCACAAGCATATTCGCCTTGGGACTTAGCCGGGTAGAATTCAAATACTCATGCACACATAATCAATAATCAATACACATCCATACTTTATTTCACATAATTCAAGTAGGGTCACTTCTTGAGGACTTACCTCGGATGTTGTCGAGCGGCTTTTTCGGCTATTCGATCACTTTCTCCTTCCCTTGTCCAATTGTGGCCCTCTAAGCTCTTGAGCTAATTCAAACAAATTCAATTTATTAAAACCTCATTGTGCTAGCTTATGGCGAATATGACAAGGAGTTTAAATGGTCATATGGCCACCCTTTAGCTTGAATACACAATGGTCATGCACATTTTATACTACATCAAGCAATTCAATACAATTTATTCGAGCATCAAGGAAATGCTAAGGCCTTCAATAGGCTACCCAAGGCGAATATTCATGTACATGTTGAGGCCAATTATGCACTTAATACCTCACAAAACAGCATGCATTTTACTAGTTAATGCTTTGCATATTGTGGCTCAAAACTTATAATATAGCATCAAGCACTTATATGTGTGCTAGGCGAATTGTGCTTGCAAATTTCACAATTATTCTTCAACATCTTCTTCTTTAAACAAACTTATTCATCACTTCCTTCATAACCAAAACATCATGTGCAAACATATATATACATATATGAGCATGGCGAATTTCAAGGTGTCCATAGCCATCCAAAACACAAATTTTAACTAACATGCAAGAAGCATGAACCATGCTCATGAATGCATCATGGCGAATATGACAATCATGCTCCTTTTCAACTTCAATCATGATAAAACAAAAGAAAGCTCAAAATCTTACTCAAGAGTAGACAATCCATCATTGCATGCATCATCATCAAGCTTCACACTTAGCATGCAATGGCTTTATCACCATAACAACTTTGGCCAAATACCATTTCCATGGCATAACAAAGATTTGAGCCATGGCTAACATGCACATCAAGTTAGCAACCAAAACATGCATGAAACTCCTAACACAACCTCATACATACCTTAATCTTGATGCAAACTTAGCCAAATCTCCTTCTAGATCTCTTCCAAACCAAGCATGAAGCAAAAATCCTCCTTCTTCCTTAGTTTTGGCTCAAAGAAAGGATGAACAAAATTTTTTTCTTTCCTTCTCTACAACTCACGGCAATGGGGGGGGAATACCTCACTCACACACATTTTCTTTTTCATTCTTTTCTTACCCATACACCTTTGTTTATTATTTCTCCCTAATGCACCAACAAAACATGTTTCATGACATGTTTTGCCCATCCTCTCTTGCCATGGCGGCCACTTCATGTTGGGGGAAATTTGACATGCAAATCCTTATTTTTGCATGCATGAGCAACTAGTCATCACACATTTCCCCATCATACTTTCAAAGTTCACTACTAGGTCCTTTCTAGTGAAATTAGCATTTATAACACTAAATCGAAACATCAAAATGTCACACACAAATTAACACATATCATAGGCATCAAAATAAATTTTAAATTATTTTTATGCCTCGGTTTTTGTGGTCCCGAAACCACATCCCGACTAGGGTCAATTTTGGGCTGTCACAACTCTCCCCCACTTAAGAAATTTTCGTCCCCGAAAATCTTACCGGTAAATAGGTTTGGATATCGCTCTTTCATAGAGTTCTCGGTCTCCCAAGTAGCTTCTTCTATCCCGTGCTTGAGCCATAACACTTTCACCAGCGGAACCCGCTTGTTTCGCAACTCTTTCACTTCTCGTGATAGGATACGAATCGGTTCTTCCTCATAACTCATATTAGCTTGAATCTCAATTTCTGATGGACTAATCACGTGCGATGGATCGGATCTATAGCGTCGAAGCATCGAAGCGTGAAAGACATCGTGAACCTTTTAAGTTCGGGGCAAAATCAAGCGATATGCCCTTTGGACCGACTCGCTCGGATATCTCATATGGCCCAATGAACCTCGGGCTCACTTGCCCTTACGGCCGAATCGAGTATCTTTTTCCAAGGCGATACCTTGAGAAACACTTTATCACCCACGATACTCGATATCCTTACGCTTGATTCGCGTCGACTTACGACGATCGGAGGCTATCTTGAGACTTTCACGGATTACTTTCACTTTACATTCAGCATCTCTAATCAAATCCACCCGAAAATCTTGTTTTCACCAAGCTCGATCCAAAACAATGGTGTACGGCATTTACGACCGTACAAAGCCTCGTAGGGTGCCATCTTAATACTTGATTGAAAGCTGTTGTTATAAGCGAATTCAATCAACGGCAAATACCGTTCCCATGAACCACTAAACTCGAGGACGCAATATCTTAACATATCCTCAAGTATCCGAATTATCCGCTCGGATTGACCATCGGTTTGGGGGTGAAAAGCGGTCTTTGAAATGCAACTTGGTACCCAAAGCTTCTTGCAACTTTTTCCAAAATCGTGAGGTAAATCTCGGATCTCTATCCGACACGATGGAAATAGGCACCCGTGTAATCTCACAATCGAGAAGCGTACAATTGGCTAATTTGTCCATTGAAAAATCCGTGCGTCACGGGGACAAAGTGAGCCGACTTAGTCAATCTATCAACCACGACCCAAACCGCATCCTTCTTACTTGCTGACAATGGCAGTCCGGATACAAAGTCCATTGTGACTCGATCCCATTTCCACTCGGGTATCGTGATTGGCTGAAGTAATCCTGAAGGCACCTGATGTTCCGCTTTCACTTGTTGACATATTAAACATCTTGAAACAAAGTCGGAGATGTCTCGCTTCATACCATGCCACCAAAACCGACGTTTCAAATCATTGTACATCTTCGTACTCCCCGGGTGGATTGCCATTCGGCTACAATGGGCTTCATTCAGAATTATCGAAATGAGTTCCGAATTCTTTGGAACAAACAGACGACTTTTGAACCTCAAACAATCGTCATCGTCGATTTGAAATTCCGAGTCCTTGTTCGGATCACACTCAGCCCGTTTTGCAGCCAACTCGTCGTCGACTTTCTGAGCTTCTCGAATTTGATGTATCAATAGTGGTTTGCCTTTCAATTCAGCTACTAACACACTATCGGATTGGACAGACAAGTGCACGTTCATCGCTCGTAAAGCGAATAATGATTTACGACTCAAGGCATCCGCAACCACATTCGCCTTTCCGGGTGATAGTCAATCATCACTCATAATCCTTTAACAGCTCGAGCCAACGTCTTTGTCGCAGATTTAAGTCTCTTTGGGTCATCGGATATTTGAGACTCTTGTGATCCGAGTACACATGGCACCTTTCACCAAATAAGTAATGTCGCCATATCTTTAAAGGCGAACACGATGGCTGCCAATTTGAGATCATGGGTCGGATAATTTTTTCTCGTGTGGCTTCAATTGCCTCGGCGACAGGCCACAACTCGACCTTCTTGCATCAATACGCAACCTAACCCAAGGAGGAGGCGTCACTATAGATGACAAACTCTTTGCCGATTCAGTTGCACTAGAATTGGGGCTTCGGTCAAACAAGTCTTGATTGATCGAAACTTTTTGGCATTTCTCCGTCCATTCGAACTTAACATCCTTTTTGGAGTAGCCGTCATCGGCGTGGCTATCGTTGAGAATCCTTTACAAATCGTCGGTAATAACCTAAGAAGCCCCAAAAAGCTCTCGAACCTCAATAATATTTCTCGGAGGCTTCCAATTAAGTATGGCTGAAATTTTATTTGGGTCGACTCGAATACCCGTCTGAGATACCACATGACCCAAGAAGCTAACCTCTCTTAATCGATCTCACCCTTGCTGAACTTAGCATATAATTGCTTATCCCGTAAAATTTGCAGCACTAACCGCAGTGTTCAAGATGTTCGATCTCATTTCTTGAATAGACCAAGATGTCATCAATGAACACGACTACGAATCGATCCAAATATGGTCTAATGATCCGATTCATCAAATCCATAAATACCGCAGGGGCATTAGTGAGCCCAAACGGCATCACTAGGAACTCATAGTGACCATATCTCGTTCTGAAGGCAGTCTTGGGCACGTCCGAATCTCGGATTCACAATTATAATAGCCCGATCTCAAATCTATTTTCGAGAACACCGAGGCTCCCTTCAGTTGATTGAACAAGTCATCAATATGTGGCAACGGATACTTGTTCTTTATCGTCGCTTTATTAAGCTGACGATAGTCGATGCACAGCCGCATGGTTCCATCCTTCTTCTTCACGAACAACACTGGCGCACCCCAAGGCGAAAAACTCGGGCGAGCAAAACCTCTATCCACCAATTCTTGCAACTGAGCTTTCAACTCCTTTAATTCCGTTGGTGCCATACGATACGGAGCTATCAAAATTGGAGTGGTACCGGTACCAATTCGATGCCAAATTCTATTTCTCGAGCGGTGGTAAACCGGCAATTCTTCGGGAAAACATCCGGTATTCACAAACCACGGGCACGATTCGGGCTTCTTTTACGATTCCTTGTCATCGAAAGCACGACGCAAGGTACGCCGCACCCTTTTCTTACATATTTACGGGCCAACATCGGCGATATTACGGTGGCAACCCTTTAAGTCCGTAGACTCAACCCGAATTATTTCATTATTCGCGCACCTCAAATCGATAGTCTTGCTCTTGCAATATACAACCGCATCGTGCATGGTCAACCAATCCAAACCAAGAATAACGTCGAACTCATCGAGCGGAAAAAGCATCAAGTCCGCCGGAAAACAAGAACCTCGGAACACTAGGGGACTTTTCTTGCACACTTTGTTGACAAGCACGTAATGACCCAAGGGTTTGACACCGAATTACAAACTCGATGAGACTCAATAGGCAAAGTCTTCTTTGGATGCTAAGGTTTCACATATATATGAATGAGTAGAACCAGGTCAATCAAAGCAATCACATTTGTATTGAAAAGAGTGAAAGTACCGGTAATGACATCCGGAGAGGCAGATCCTCACGCGGCGTATGGCATAAGTCCTTGCAGGAGCACGAGCCTCGGATCGATGGTAGCATCTCTAGATCCTCTCTGACCGCCACTGACATTGCCCATATTTCTAGGTGGCCTACCTCGGCGATGGTAGCACCGGGTTTCCACTCTGACTCACATTCTGTTCAAGCATCCTCGGGCAATCCTTCATAAAGTGGTCGGCCGATCCACACTTATAACAGGAGCGATCACGAAACCACCAGCTCCCCGAATGCCATTTGCCACAATGTGGACACTCCGCCCTCTCTCGGCGATCATTTCCACCACTGGCGATCGAAGTGACTCGTGTGGTCACAGGGGGTCGATCGCGTCCTCGTCTAGAAAAGCCCGAAACGCCTCTAGACCGGCTCGCATCATCTCGAAATCTCTTCGATGCTTGTTGAAGAGACTTTCCGAGGACCTCTTCGAATTCTCCGGTTCCCACATCAGCTTTTTGTTTCTCCTTTCTAAGCTCTTCGGCTTTACAAGCTCGCTCAACAAGTACTACGAACTCTCGTATCTCGAGAATGCCAACAAACATCCTTATATCATCATTCAGCCCATCCTCGAAGCGTTTACACATAATAGCTTCGGACGAAATGCATTCTCGCAGTCTGGCTAAGCCTCACAAACTTTCGTTCAGAGTCGGCAACGGACATAGAACCTTGCTTAAGATCAAGAAATTCCCTCCGCTTTTGGTCGATGAATCTCGGTGATATACTTTTTTGAACTCGGTTTGAAAGAATTCCCAAGTCACTTGCTCTCTAGGCACCACGAAGTCGAGTACTCCACCAATAGTAGGCGGACTCACGTAGCAAGGAGATGGTACACTTTAAGCACTCATCGGTGTACAAGATAGCTCATCGAGCACCGGATAGTGTTGTCCAACCAAAATTCAGCTCGTTCGGCATCATCATCATCCGTAGCTTTAAATTCAGTGGCCCCATGTTTTCGAATCCTATCATTGGGGCTTACTTGACCTTATTTGGTCGATTCGGAGGTATTGTAGGTTGGGGTTGCATTTGTCGGGAATGGAGGTTGTGGAACAGTAGTGTTAGTTCGAATGTATTGGTTAAACCATTCGTTCATCACACTATAAAAGGCTTGCCTAGCCTCATCATTCGGATTGCTGGCCATAGGTTGAGAGTCATGGCGCTGTCCCTTGTCGGGGAGCAGCGCCACACTCTCCACATCATCAGCTATTGCTCGGTTGGGATCGGGATCCATTGCTATAAACAAACTCAAAGTCAAATTGTCAGAAATCACCACACTATCGATTCATCATTTAATGGCATGTATAGCTAGACCCCAAACACCTCACGGTAGTCCTAGAATCGACTAAACCGTGGCTCTGATACCAATAAAATTGTAACACCCCGATCCCGAGACCATCACCGGTGTTGGACACGAGGGGTTAACAAGCCAAGTCCACATATTTTGCCCACCAATTTGACATTTCCAGTCGGGCTGGAAAACTGCGTCACTGTCGCCTTAAAAATCATATCTCGAGTTTCAAAACTCGGAAACTGGTTTCGTAAATTTTCCCTGAATTTAGACTCATATATCCATCCATGGATTTATTTCTAGAATTTTTGGTCGGGCCAATTAGTACAGTTTATTAGTTAAATTCACCCATGTTATAGGGATCGACTGCTCTGACCTTCACGCGTTATAACTTGAATATCTCTCTGTACAGGGCTTTAACACTGGTTCCGTTTGTTTCTAATGAAACTAGACTCAAAATGGAATCTGTACATATAAGGCATGACTCCTAATTATTTCTTGATAATTTATAGTAAATTTTTAAAGTTGCGACAGGGGACCCAGAAACCGTTCTGGCCCTGTCTCACAATAGCCTTAATATCTCTTAACATGTAACTCCTATGACCATTTCGTTTCTTCCATATGAAAATAGACTCATCAAGGTTCATTTATATAGCTTATTCACTATTTAATACCATTCCTACAAATTTTGGTGATTTTTCACATTCACGTCACTGCAGCTGGCAGCATCTGTTTTTAACCATACATAGGTTCATATATGATCATTTTAACCATGCCAATGGCTGATCATGTGACCAACATTCCCATTTCCAATCCATAGCCACATCATGACACCAAATATATACATACAAACCACAAATAGTCTAAGTTCATGCTTCCTTTTTGAGCCATTTTCGCATGGCCGTACATATATACATCACAACATATTTAACCAACAAGGGTAGTCCTATACATGCCATCTCAAGTTCAACCAAAATTTATACCAAAATGGAGGCTTGATAGTGTGGATGACTTCGACTTCAACGATCCCAAATCCGATTGCTTGAGCGAAATCTAGAAAGCGAGAGCCAAAGCAACGGGGTAAGCATTTTATGCTTAGTAAGTCTCAAGGAATATAATCAACTCTAATTACAGCAATACATCCACATAGCCAAATGCATCATTTCATTAATACACATTCTTACTTCACACTTCATCATTATATAATTTCACAAAGTATCAATCAATTCAATAACTGAAATTCATTAGTCGATTGAGCGAATGTTGCTCAAACATGTCGACTTTCCAATGCACATATAAACGTACCTCATTCTTTGGGCTTTTGAGTGTACTCATTGAATTTATTACAGCAACCAACACTCACCTCCAGCCCAAGATTCTTGAATATAACCGGATATAACCATGTGCACAAATGCCTTGGTCTTAGCCGGATAGAATGTCTCGCACGAATGCCTTGGTCTTAGCCAGATGTAGCCATTAGCACAATTGCCTTGGTCTTAACCGGATATAATTTCAACATAATTGTCTTGAGATTTAGCCGGATATCATTCAATTTCCCATGAACACATACATCAATTATCATTGGACATACATATTTCATTTTCAGTTACTAAGGCTCAAACGCAATTATAGTCACAAGCATATTCGCCTTGGGACTTAGCCCGGGTAGAATTCAAATACTCATGCACACATAATCAATAATCAATACACATCCATACTTTATTTCACATAATTCAAGTAGGGTCACTTCTTGAGGACTTACCTCGGATGTTGTCGAGCGGCTTTTTCGGCTATTCGATCACTTTCTCCTTCCCTTGTCCAATTGTGGCCGTCTAAGCTCTTGAGCTAATTCAAACAAATTCAATTTATTAAAACCTCATTGTGCTAGCTTATGGCGAATATGACAAGGAGTTTAAATGGTCATATGGCCACCCTTTAGCTTGAATACACAATGGTCATGCACATTTTATACTACATCAAGCAATTCAATACAATTTATTCGAGCATCAAGGAAATGCTAAGGCCTTCAATAGGCTACCCAAGGCGAATATTCATGTACATGTTGAGGCCAATTATGCACTTAATACCTCACAAAAACAGCATGCATTTTACTAGTTAATGCTTTGCATATTGTGGCTCAAAACTTATAATATAGCATCAAGCACTTATATGTGTGCTAGGCTGAATTGTGCTTGCAAATTTCACAATTATTCTTCAACATCTTCTTCTTTAAACAAACTTATTCATCACTTCCTTCATAACCAAAACATCATGTGCAAACATATATATACATATATGAGCATGGCGAATTTCAAGGTGTCCATAGCCATCCAAAACACAAATTTTAACTAACATGCAAGAAGCATGAACCATGCTCATGAATGCATCATGGCGAATATGACAATCATGCTCCTTTTCAACTTCAATCATGATAAAACAAAAGAAAGCTCAAAATCTTACTCAAGAGTAGACAATCCATCATTGCATGCATCATCATCAAGCTTCACACTTAGCATGCAATGGCTTTATCACCATAACAACTTTGGCCAAATACCATTTCCATGGCATAACAAAGATTTGAGCCATGGCTAACATGCACATCAAGTTAGAAACCAAAACATGCATGAAACTCCTAACACAACCTCATACATACCTTAATCTTGATGCAAACTTAGCCAAATCTCCTTCTAGATCTCTTCCAAACCAAGCATGAAGCAAAAATCCTCCTTCTTCCTTAGTTTTGGCTCAAAGAAAGGATGAACAAAATTTTTTCTTTCCTTCTCTACAACTCACGGCAATGGGGGGAATACCTCACTCACACACATTTTTTTTCATTCTTTTCTTACCCATACACCTTTGTTTATTATTTCTCCTAATGCACCAACAAAACATGTTTCATGACATGTTTTGCCCATCCTCTCTTGCCATGGCCGGCCACTTCATGTTGGGGGAAATTTGACATGCAAATCCCTTATTTTTGCATGCATGAGCAACTAGTCATCACACATTTCCCCATCATACTTTCAAAGTTCACTACTAGGTCCTTTCTAGTGAAATTCGCATTTATAACACTAAATCGAAACATCAAAAATGTCACACACAAATTAACACATATCATAGGCATCAAAATAAATTTTAAATTATTTTTATGCCTCGGTTTTGTGGTCCCGAAACCACATCCCGACTAGGGTCAATTTTGGGCTGTCACAAATGGGCTTGAGTTGACTTGGGCTTTGAATGGGTTTTCCTTACACACTGAGTTTCCCCAAACTCACCCCTTCTTTAACCTTGCAGGTGAGCCTTGATGTGGGTGACTTGGAGCCGGAGGGGATTCAGAGTGGCCATGGTGAATACTTTTAGGTTTGAAAAAGAGACTGGTTTTCTTAAGTTATTTTTAATTACTATTTAATTTTTGGGTTGTAATAAGACCATTTTAACTTTATTTTCTTCTTTGATTTTCTAGGATTATATTATTTTGAACAACTTTAAATTGATGGATAATAATTCAAATGGGCTAGACTTAGGGCGTGATTTCAAAACGATACTTGTTTTTTTTTTAAAATAACACGACGTCACGAATACTCGATTTACCAAAGATAACCAACTAAAGAATTTCAACTTGTTATAACCAAGTGTGGCAATGGATGTGGACATGTCTAGGATTGGATCAAATAGGAGAGCTTGGTACTTAAGCAGCCTTCATGGCTCACCTCCTCTGTTATGGATACCTACCTGGTGCCCAGCTTCCATTCACTTGGTTAGTTTAACAAAAGTCGGCTTTTAAAACACTAAAAAGGGAACACGGGTTTTTGACTTCAATGTGGCACGTCGAATTCGGCCTTAACGTCTGGGCCGGGTTTGGGGGTACTACATTTAGTGGTATCAGAGCCCAGTTGCAACAACTCGGCTGTGGATCGGGTCCAAAAAGGGTTTTTAAAACTTTATGCCAAAAAAAAAGAGGGTATTTTTGGAAAAACCTGACTTTTGAAAATTTCATGTTTAAAGGAGATAATCTCCAAACTTGTTTTTTTTAACACAAATGTTTGGAAAATGGATTTCAAAAAGCCTAAATCTTTTGAGTTTATCTGAAAACTGATAAGGTGGCACACTGAATCCCCGGCACCAAGGCTGTAAGTACTATTACATTTTATATCTTGAATCGCATCTGTACTGTAGTTGGTACTAAACCTTAGAGATAGTACTATAGATAATATAGCGTAAAGGCTACGAAATTGAGGCGTAGGGTAAACTAAGCCCTAGGAAAGCGAGGCAGTAGCTAAAGCGTGGTTACGTGAGAACAACTCGAAACCTTATCATTCATAAGATATTACGTAATAAACAGTGGAAACGATAAACTAAGCGCATAAAATTCGTAATCGATAAATCAATATGAGTACGAGAGCTACTCGGGGAAGAGGCCGTGGTCTAGGTCGAGGTAGTACTCAAGCTGGATCTTCGTCTTCTGAACACATACCCGTTGGAGTAGCACGACCACCACCGGTGGATGAGAATGGGCCATATGATCGGGCCCCGGGGGATGACGCTCTGTCCCAGGCCATGTTAAGAGTTTTGGAAAGGGTGGCCGGAGCTAATATCGGGCCCATGAATAGGGGGTCCATTTCTGAGCGACTTCGGGCCAACGGAGCGGAAGTTTTTAGGGGTGCATCTGGAGTAGCCCCAAATGTGCCTGAGACTGGCTGGAAGCCACGGAGCGGATTATGGATGACTTGGACTGCTCAATAGAGCAAAAGTTAAAAGGAGCAGTATCCTTACTACGGGACGAGGTGTATCAGTGGTGGATCACTGTGAGAGAGGGTACCCCAGCTGAGAGGGTAACTTGGGAGTTGTTTAAGCAGTCCTTCAAGGCGAAGTATGTCAGAGCTAGCTATGTGGATGCACGAAGGAAGGAATTCCTGAACCTGACCCAAGGTGGTAAGACCGTTGCTGAATATGAGGCAGAGTTTCTGCGATTGAGCCGGTATGCTAATGGTATTGTCTCTACCAAATACGAGCGCAGTGTTCGCTTTGAGGATGGCCTCAGGGATGAGCTAAGGGTGCTCATAGCTCCGCAAAGAGAGCGCGATTTTGCTGCACTAGTAGAAAAGGCTAAGATAGCCGAAGAGGTGAAGCAAGCTGAACGAAGGAACCGCGACAGGGATCGAAATCGGTTCAGGAGAGATGCTGGACCAACTAGTGCTGCAAACCAGAATGTTAAGAGAGCTGGGATGGAGGAACCAGTTCGAACGATTCCGGTGAACACTGTTAGACCACAAGCTTGTGGAGATTGTGGTAGAATGCATCTGGGGAAATGTTGGAAACATTCTGGGGCTTGTCTTCGTTGTGGATCAAAGGAAAATAAGATCAGGGATTGTCCTAAGAAGCCAGCTCAGGCTCAAGTGGTTGAACAAAGGGCTGTGCAACCCGTGCAAACAGCGCGAGGTGGACCATCACCGTCGAGAGGTCATGGCCGAGGTCGCGGTGGCAATGGCCATGGACGTGGCGCACCTAGAAAGGGTACTGTTAACACTGAGGCTTGTCAGCCAGTTTGGTATATGCTGCTCGTCACCGTGAGGAGGGTGACGTACCTGACGTCATAACTGGTACGTTTTTGGTTTCTAGCATGTCGTATACTGCCTTGGTGAATGTTGGATCTACTCATTCCTATGTTGTATGTGCCATATCTGGGTCGTTGGGTGTGCACTCTGAGGAGATTGTGAGTGGGGTATCTGTACGAAGTCCTTTGGGTCACTCAGTTAGGGTAGACAAACTGTATAGGGATGTACCCTTAGAAACTCAAGGTAAGATTTTCCCTGGAGATCTGATGGATTGCCGTTCGGAGAGTTTGATCTCATTTTGGGAATGGACTGGCTTGTTAAGCATAAAGCGACTCTGGATTATGTTGCTAAATGAATAGTGTTAAAGACCACAAAGGATGAAGAGGTTATGGTATAGGTGAGCGAAGGGATTATTTGTCCAATGTGGTGTCGGCATTAAAAGCCGAAAAGTGGATTCGGAAAGGTTGTGAGGTCAATTTGGCATTTGTAAGCCAGTCAGAAGAGGAGGGACTGACAGTGGATAAGGTTAGGACTGTAAAGGAGTTCCAAGATGTTTTTTCGGAGGAGCTTCCAGAATTGCCTCTGAACCGAGAAGTTGAGTTTGGAATAGATTTGTTGCTTGGAACAGCGCCTGTGTCCATTGCACCGTATAGGAGGCACCGAAGGAGTTAGTGGAGTTAAAGGCTCAAATTCAAGAGTTGTTGGATAGGGGCTTCATTAGGCCAAGCGTGTCTCCATGGGGAGCACCGGTGCTATTTGTGAAGAAAACAGACGGGACAATGCGCATGTGCATCGATTACCGCCAGTTGAACAAACTGACGATAAAGAACAAATACCCTCTGCCAAGGATTGATGATTTATTTGACCAACTTAGAGGAGCTTCGGTATTTTCTAAGATTGACCTTCAATCTGGATACCATCAGTTAAGGGTAAAGGAAGTGGATATGTAACACCCCGTACCCGAGTTCGTTACCGGAATCGGACACAAG
Source organism: Gossypium arboreum (assembly GCF_025698485.1). Classification (NCBI taxonomy): domain Eukaryota; kingdom Viridiplantae; phylum Streptophyta; class Magnoliopsida; order Malvales; family Malvaceae; genus Gossypium; species Gossypium arboreum. Next base: position 387,810 of record NW_026440297.1, read on the forward strand.
GTGCACACAGACTTAACTATTTTCACAGTCCATTTAGAAATTTCTAGACTAGCTGGTCACTGCATCACTGTCGCCTTAAAAATCATATCTTGAGTTTCAAAGCTCGAAAATTTTTTTTGTAATTTTTTCCTGAAACTAGACTCATATTTCCATCTAAATATTTTTTTCTAGAATTTTTGGTCGAGCCAATTAGTACATTTTATTAGTTAAAGTCTCCCCTATTCCAGGGTTCGACTACACTGACCTTCGTGCGTTACGAATTGAATATCTCCTTGTACAGGGCTTTAATACTGATGCCGTTTGTTTCTATAGAAACTAGACTCAGAGAGGAATCTATACATATATGGCATGACTCCTAATTATCGCTGGTTAATTTAAAATGAATTTCCAAAGTCGGAACAGGGGATCCAGAAACCGTTCTGGCCCTGTTTCACGAGAACTTTAATATCTCTTAACATATAACTCATATGACCGTTTTGTTTCTTCCATATGAAAGTAGATTAATCAAAGTTAATTTAAATAATTTATTCACTATTTAATACCATTCCTACTATTTTTAGTGATTTTTCACATCCACATCACTGCTGCTGTCAGCATCTGCCTTTAAGGTAGGCTTTACCTATTTCATGATTTCCATGATTCAATTGGCCCTTTTTGCATATATAGCACAAAGTGTGATCATGATTAACCATTCCAATGGCTAATCGTTTCAAAACAATTCCATACCTCATAATGATCAACATACAAACGATTATGGTACTATGCTAAAAGCATTATATAAGCCATTTTCGCATGGCTATCCAAGTTTACACAAAACCGAAAGGTACATGACCTTCAACAAAAGGGTAGTCCTATACATGCCATTTCAAAGTTCAACCAAAATTGTACCAAAATGGGGGCTTTGATAGTGTGGGAGACTTTGACTTCCAAAAATCCGAGTCCGATGGTGACGAGCCAAAATCTATAAACAAAGAAACAGAGAAAACAAAATAAGCAATTTATGCTTAGTAAGTTTGAGCAAGAAATTCCAGCACAACAAAAGCATAGCATTCATAAAGCTAACGGATAATTTCATATGCATAAATTCTCAATATCCTACTCATTTCACATTCCAACCCCTATGTTCATACATAAGGGATCATCTTAGCCAAATACCGGAAACTCATTACTCGACTGAGCGAATATTATTCGAAGGGAATCAACTAATTCAAGCACATACGAACATACCTCATTGCTGGAATTTTTCAAGCATATTAACTGAAAATTTTACAGCAAGATCGATCATTCTCGAATCACGTACCTTCAGAATTTAACCGGATATAACGACTCGCTCAAATGCCTTCGGACGAAGCCGGTTATAGTGACTTCGCACGAATGCCTTCGGACTTAACACAGGTTTAGTAACTTGCACAAATGCCTTGGGCTTAGCCGGATTTATTAACTCGCATACGAATGCCTTGGATCCTAGTCCGGATATAGTCACTTAGCACAAAGCCTTGGGACTTAGCCGGACATCATTGAATAACCGAGCACAATTATCAATAAATTATGACACATTCAGTATTTCATTTTCATTGGCAAAACTCAAACACAAGGCACTTTTCACACTTGCAATTTCGGCTCAATAGCCACACACAAAGAGCATGATTTTAATTTGCTTTAAACATGATCTAATCAATTCGAATTTAAGCTCTATTACTCAAGAACTTACCTAGGATGTCGTCGAACGATTTCAATGGCTATTCGACCACTTTTTCCTTCCCTTTGTCGGATCTAGTTCCCTTTGCTCTTGAGCTTAATTTAACAAATAAATCGATTTAATCATTTGAGCATCGAAGAGGAATACAAGGTACTTAGCCAATATATATACTCATTAGGCATCAAAGTCGCATGTGTGCGAAATCATGAATCGAACTCAACACATTAGTTAATATTCCTCTTAGCGAATTTTCTAAGCCAAGAATAGGCATCAATATGCTTGCCTCTAACCGAATGCATGCACACCAATTTCCCCTCATGTGGCGAATATGCATGTCCATGTTGAGGCCAATTATACACTTAATACCATACAAAAACAGCATACATTTTACTAACTAACATTACATATCGTAGCTCAATACAAATCTCTCATTTACTTCATAACCAAACATCATCACAAGCAAATATACACCTTGAAATAGTATATATGTCATACCAATACATCATGTACAAACATATATACATATATATATGCTAGAGCCGAATCTCAAGTTGATTGTAACTAAACATGAACATAATTTCAAAACACAAATCTTACTTTCCATGCAATGAGCATAAATCACACTTTTGGATGTACCATGGCGAATACATCGAACACCATAATTTTGGTCATGATTAAACAAAGAACTTAATGTCTTACTCAAAATACTAAAAAGAAAGTCCAAGAGCCATCAATCCACCATCGCATATATCATTAGCAAGCTTCATATTTAACATGCAATGGCATTAACACAAAATCCACCTTGGCCAAATACCATCCCCATGATATAACAAAGGTTTGAACCATGGGCTAACAAGAGCATCAAGCTATCAACTAAAAACATGCATGAATCTCATGGCACAACCTCAAACATACCTTAATCTTGATGCAAGTATAGCCAAACCTCTTCCTAATCCTCTTCCAAACCAAGCATGAAGCAAAATTCCTCCTTCCTCTAGTATTTTCGGTCAAGAGAGAATGAAAAATGGATGAACAAATTTTTTCTTTTCTCTTCCTCAATACACAGCAATGGGGCATGCATGAGACCATTTTTTCTTTTTCCATTTCTTTATTACCCATGCTCATTAATTTATTTTTTCACCCATGATTCACCAACAAAACATGTCTATGACATGTTTTGCCCATATTCTTTGTCATGGCCGGCCATCACTTGTAAAAGAGGGTATTTGACATGCAAGGCCATTGTTTTGCATGCATGCTTTAATTAGTCATCACACATTCCCCCATCATACTTTCAAAGTTTTCTACTAGGTCCTTTCTAATGCAATTCACATTTATAACTCTAAATTAAAGCATCAAAAATGTCACACATGAGTTAACACATATTACAGGCATCAAAATAAATATCAAATTATTTTTATGCCTCGGTTTTTGTGGTCCCGAAACCATATTCCAACTAGGGTCGTTTTAAGGCTGTCACAGGATATTCATAAGACAACATTCAGGACTCGATATGGTCATTACGAGTTCCTGGTTATGCCGTTTGGGTTGACGAATGCACCTGCCGCTTTCATAGATCTGATGAATCGAGTGTTCCAACCTTACTTGGACCGATTCATGGTAGTTTTCATCGATGATATTCTGGTATACTCGAAAACCGAGGAGAAACATGAGGAGCATCTACGTATTGTGCTACAAGTGCTGAGAGAGAAGGAACTGTATGCAAAGTTTAGTAAGTGTGAATTTTGGTTGCGAGAAGTGGCTTTTTTAGGTCATGTGGTTTCTGCTGAAGGAATTAGAGTGGATCCTCGAAAAGTTGAGGCAGTTCTGGGATGGAAGCCACCAAAATCGATGTCGAAATTTAGAGTTTTCGGGTTTGGCGGGCTATTATGAAGGTTCGTAGAAGGATTTTCTCGATTCTTTGCACATTGATGAAAGCATATAGGAAAGGGTAGCATTTGTCGGGTGAAAGTCGACAAAAAGCTTTGACCATTTGAAAAGGTATTGATGAAGCACCGGTGTTGATTCAACCGAGTCTGGAAGGACTTCAATGTGTACAATGATCGTCACATGTGGGGTTATGATGTGTCTTGATGCAAGAGGGTAAGGTGGTCGCTTATGCTTCGCAGCAGCTTAAGTCTCATGAAGCGAACTACCCTACGCACGACTTAGAGCTAGCAGCAGTAATCTTCACGTCGAAAATCTGGAGACATTACTTATATGGAGAAAAGTGTATCATATACACGGACCATAAGAGCCTAAAGTATCTGTTAACTTAGAAGGAGTTAAACCTTAGGCAACGAAGATGGGTAGAGTTGCTTAAGGATTATGACTGTTCGATTGAGTACCACCCAAGTAAGGCTAATGTGGTGGCTGATGCATTGAGTCGAAGGGTTGTTTCTGATTTGAGAGCCTTGTTTGCACTTTTGAGTCTGTTTGATGATGGAAGTCTATTAGCAGAATTGCAAGTGAGGCCTATTTGGACTGAGCAGATTAAAGAAAAATAGTTGAAGGATAACTTGTTGGTTTTTCGGTTTCAGCAAGTTGAGAAGGGTGAGAATGAGGATTTTGGACTGAATACTAAAGGAGTTTTATGCTTCCGAGGAAGAATTTGTGTTCCGACGGACTCTGACTTGAGACGGTCAATATTGAAGGTAGCTCGTGGAGGATTTTGTGCCATGCATCCTGGAGGGAATAAGTTGTATCACGACTTGCGAGGACTGTACTGGTGGCCTAGGCTTAAATGAGAAGTAACGGAGTTCGTGGGGAAATGTCTGACATGCTAGCAAGTGAAAGCTGAACATCAATTTCCTTCTGGATTACTGCAACCGGTGAAAATTCCATTGTGGAAGTGGGAGAGAGTCACTATGGACTTTGTGAGTGGGCTACTTTTGACACCCACCAAGAAAGATTCTGTGTGGGTAGTGATGGATAGGTTAACAAAATCTGCCCATTTCATACCGGTTCAGATCGATTACTCCTGCAAAAGTTGGCTAGGTTGTATGTGGCGAGAGATAGTGCGACTACATGGAGTGCCGTGTTGATTATTTCCACCGAGACCCTAGGTTTACATCTCGGTTCTAGAAGAAGTTGCAGGAGGCATTGGGTACACGTTTGGATTTCATATCGCCTTTCACCCACGACGGATGGATGGTCAAGAGAGGGTTATTTAGATTTTGGAGGATATGTTAAGGGGTTGTATCATCTATTTTCGTGGGAGTTGGAAGGACTACTTGCCATTGGAGGAGTTTGCATACAATAACAGCTACCAAGCAAGTATTCAGATGGCTCCATATGAGGCACTTTATGGGCGGAGATGTCGTACGCCTATGTGTTGGACAGAGTTGGGTGAACGACAAGTGCTTGGACTGGAGTTGGTGGCAGATACTGAAAGTAAGGTTAAGTTGATAAGAGATCGATTAAAGGAGGCATCTGACAGATAGAAGTCGTATGCGGACCTAAAGTGCAAAGAGATAGAGTTCGCGGTTGGGGATATGGTTTTCTTAAAGGTTTCACCTTGGAAGAAGATCTTGAGATTCGGCAAGAAAGGCAAACTGAGTCCGCAGTTTATAGGGCCTTATCGAGTTCTTAAGTGGGTAGGGCTAGTAGCGTATCAGTTAGAGTTACCACCAGAGTTAGACAGAATCCATGACGTTTTTCATGTGTCTATGTTAAGACGATATCGATCGGATCCCTCACATGTTGTGCCAGTGGAGGCGATTGAAGTAAGGACTGATTTGACCTTTGAGGAAGAACCCATACAAATTTTAGATCGAGAGGTTAAAGTTCTAAGAAGGAAGTTGGTTAGTTGGTAAAAATCTTGTGGCGTAATCATGGAAGGGAAGAAGCTACTTGGGAATCGAGAAGAGACTATGCGTCAACAATACCCTCAACTATTGGGATCAGGTAAATTTCGAGGCCAAAATTTCTTTAAGGGGGGTAGAGTTGTAACGCCCCAATTTTCGGGAATTCTGTGAATGTTGGCATAGGTTTAATCATGTTAGTAGGCCTCTAGAAGGCCCAACTTAAGATAGAACCCAACAATTTTAGTTAATTTTTGTTCCATAAGAAAAAAGGGGTGAAATTATGAAATAGAACCTATGTGAAAATGTTTGAAAATGCTATTTGCTAAATTGAAGTGGCCAAACAAATAGGAGTGCAAAATAGGAGGATTTGCATGACAAACCTCCCATTTTACATGAAGTGGCCGGCCATCATATTATTGAAGACAATATGTGCACTTGATATCCATAATTTATGGTACAAATTGATAAAAATTGATAATGGGTTAGGTAAATGTTCCATGATGGGCATTTCATGTCTTTTGTATTAAAGAATTAAATGGATGAAATATGAAATTTTATTAAAAGAAAAAGGGGTGAAAAGAACAAAGTTTTGTCCATCTTTGATCATCATAGCTGAAAGTTAGAGAAGACAAAGGAGAGGATAAAGCTCTTGAATGTTCGGTCACTTGGGGAAGAAAATTGAAGGTAAGTTCATGGTAGTTTGCTTCTATCTTGATGTTCATAAGTTCTTCTTAATTCTACCTTAACTCTTGAAGCATATTTTGGTTTTTGGGTGTGTTGTGAGCATTTGGTCATAAATTAAAATGAAGGAAATGGTTGTTGTTTCATGTTCTTTTGATGAAAAATGGAAGATAGGTGAAGTTGAGCCAAACAAATAATCATGCATGTGCCTTAGATGCTAAAGGGAAAAATCGGCTAACATGTTGTGCTTTAAAATGATGAAATGGAGATTATGCTTAAGTAAAAATCATAGATATGTGATGATTGATTGGTGATATACATGTTTAAATAACATACATGCAAGATAGGTGTGTGAAAGAGTGATTTGGTAATAAATCTGCTTGGGACAGCAGCAGTAACATGACTTTGCAAAATCACCATAAATTGTGGGAGATGAATTAGAAGCTGAATAAATTATATAATTAAAGCTTAATGAGTCTAGTTGCAAATGAAATAAACTAGAACATATTTTGAATTCTGTAAAATGAGAAATTTGATTCGTAATGAAGAGTGGTCAGATTACTCAAACAGTGAAACATGGGAAACTTTGAGAAAAATCTGGTATTGATTGGCTAAACCAAAAATTCTAAAAATTTTATGGATAGAAGATATATAAGTCTATTTTCAGGGAAAATTAACGGCACTTGATTTGGAGTTTTTTAGCTCCAGTTATAAATGATTTAGTGACTGGTTCTCAGGAAGACAGCTTACAGTGAAATTATGATTTTGTGGTAAACATTGACAAAAAATTGTTAATGAGTTGCTTATTGATTTCTTATAAGCTTACTATGACCTGTAGGTGTGGTTGGCCGAATATTGTAAGGGTTAATACGTAGTTTGTATTTGAATAGTTAGATTAATGCGTTAGTAATCCAATTGTAGGCGGTTCGTGTGTGGATCTCATCAGCATATCGCCGCAAACAGGTGTGTAACTAACACCCTCTTTCTTAGTCTAGATCAGCAAAAGCCGAAAAGCCGAAATGCCGAAAATCGGTATTTTGTAGATTTGTGAGTGTGCGAATGCTCGTGAGGTAAATCGATTAATGTTTTTGGTAAGCTGCAATGTTTGGACTGCAAAGTGCATGATTTCTGTGCCCTCAATATTTTTGGGCTTAATGGGCCAAAATTTGAATGATGGGCCAACGGGCCCAATTCGGTAAGAACCCTCAGTAGTGATTCTGTTAGTACGTGAAAGGTAGGAATATGCATGAAAAACCCTAAAATAGATAAATTACTAAAATACATTTAAAAGTGGAAAATTTATAGTTTTACCCCTAGGAGATAAATTATTGAAATACCCCTAGGGTTAAATTGACTTAAATGCATGTTTGACTGTTGTTATTTAATGTATGCCATATTGTTATTATCTGATGCATGGGACTGGGATATTGACAGAGGAAGTACTGAAAGTGGCTTGTCCACGTACTAGAGGCTTTGCCTCACTTTACTATTAACTGAGCAGTAAGGCTACAACTGTGGAGTTGTAACACCCCGTACCCGAGACCGTTGCCGGAGTCGAACACGAGGTATTTACGGACTTATTTCATTGTAAACACAGTTCATTTAAAATTTCGAGACAAAGTGGCTAAGCGCATCACTTGTCACCTTAAAAATCATATCTCGAGTTCCAAAACTCGAAAACCAGTTCCGTAAATTTTTTCCTGATACTAGCCTCATATGTCCATCTACAAATTTTTTTCTAGAATTTTTGGTCGGGCCAATTAGTACAGTTTATTAGTTAAAGTCTCCCCTATTATAGGGTTCGACTACTCTGACCTTCATGCATTATGACTTATAAATCTCCCTGTACAGGGCTTCAATACTTATGCCGTTTGTTTCTAAAGAAACTAGACTCGAAAAGGAATCTATACATATATGGCATGACTTCTAACTATCTCTGGTTAATTTATAATAAATTTCTAAAGTCAGATTAGGGGATCCAGAAATCGTTCTGGCCCTGTTCCATGAAAACTTAAATATCTCTTAAAATACGACTCATATGACCGTTTCGTTTCTTCCATATGAAAGTAAATTCATCAAGGTTCGATTTCATAATTTATTAACTATTTAATTCCATTCCTACTAGTTTTAGTGATTTTTCAAATTCACACCACTGCTGCTGTCAGCATCTGCCTTTAAGCTAGACTTTACCTATTACATAGTTTCCATGATCCACCCAACCCTTTAGCATATATAGCACAAAGTATGATCGTGATTAACCATTCCAATGTCCAATCATTGCCAAGCATATCCACACCTCTCAATAACCATATGCATACAAAATGATTATAACATTATGCTCAAAATATATATAAGCCATTTTCGCATGGCTATCCAAATTCGTACAATACCGAAAGGTACATGACCAACATCAAGAAGGGTAATCCTATACATGCCATTTCAGAATTCAACCAAAAATGTACCAAAGGGGCTTTGATAGTGTGGACGACTTCGACTTCAACAATCCCGAGTCCGATAGCTGACGAACCAAAATCTATAAAACAGAGAATCAAATAAACGGAGTAAGCATTTAATGCTTAGTAAGTTTTGAGCCATGAAATTAGACACAACTAAAGTATAGCATTCATATGGCTAAACGGATAATTTCTTATGCACAAATTCTCAATATCATACTTGCTTCACATTACCAACCCTTATTTTCATACACAAAAGATCAACTTAGCCAAAGGTCGGAAGCTCATTAATTGACTAAGCGATTAATATTTCAAGGGAATTTACTACTCCAATGCATATACGAAACGTACCTCATCGTTGGGATTTACGAGCGTATCAATTTAAATTATTACAGCAAGATCGCTCATTCCCAAACCAAGTACCTTCGGAGTTTAGCCGGATATAGCTACTAGCTCAAATGCCTTCGGGACTTAGCCCGGTTATAGTAACTCGCACAAATGCCTTTGGGACTTAGCAGGTTATAGTAACTTCGCACAAATGCCTTGGGACTTAGCCGGATATAGTAACTCGTACAAATGCCTTGGGCTTAGCCCGAATTAGTCACTAGCACAAATGCCTTGGGACTTAGCCGGGTATCAATCCGAATATCCATGCACATATCAATAAATCATGACACATCAATATTTCATTTTCATAACTAGAATTCAAACACAATTCAATTATTAAGCATTACATTTTCGGCTCAATAGCCACATACTGAACAACATGATTCGCTTGCTTCATGACATGATTTCTATGCACATACGGCTACCCATCATACGTATAGACTAATTAACTCTCATATGATTCAAGTAGAATCATTATATCACCGTATATTGTTATAATTATCGTCATGACTTAATCAAATCTTAAACTAAGTTTCACTACTCGAAAACTTACCTCGGATGTTGTCGAGCGATTTCGATGGCTATTCGATCACTTTTTCCTTCCCTTTATCGGATTTAGTTCCCTTTGCTCTTGAGCTTAATATTAACAAATAAATTGATTTAATCATTTTGAACATCAAAGAGGAATTTAAGGTACTTAGCCCTTATATATTAGGCATTAGAGTCATATATGTATGAAATCACGAATCAAATTCAACATATTAGCCAATATTCTCCTTAGCGGATTTTCTAAGTCAAGATAAAGCCATCAATATGCTTACCTATGGCGAACATACACATCAACCTATGTACTCATTCATGTGGCGAATATGCATGTCTATGTTGAGGCCGATTGTATACTTAATACATTCTACAAATATGGTCACTTGTATTGACTAAATACCATTTTGTTTCAAGTTCAAAACTAAGCTAATACACATATATACACTAGAAATCAAATACTAACATTTGCACTTCACCTTAATAGCTAGCTTAGCAAACCTTGATTTAACACATAATTGTTCATAACACAATTTAAGCATACTCTCCATTCCATCAATTCCAAAACACATACATTACTCAATAATGTTCAAACTTATATTCGGCCTTAGCACACAACTTGCTAGCCGATTCTTCTCCATCTAGCAACTAATGCACATATGTGCTCATTTGTTAGACTCTACTTCATCTAACAACAACCATATTTCTCTTCTACCTCCTACCATGGCCGAATGCTCAAGATACCTCAATACCGAAACTTTTAACTTGGGTTGCTTAAAGAACTTGGTGATGAGTTAAAATTTATCTAACACCTCAAGCATCATAACACATCCATATAGCCAACATGCTAATAGTATCAAGGCTTCAACTAAAACTTTTGAAGCCTCTTAGTCGAATACTAACTCTCTAATAACCCCAAATCCCTCCATGAGATAGTTAGAATTTAGACTAATCGTCCAAGGGATGTATGAACTTTCAAAGCAACATTAAACATACCTTAATCTAGTGAACCACCATAGCCGATTTTCTCCAAGCTCTTTCCCTTCTTTTCTTTCTTCTATTCGGCCAACTTGAACAACATGAGAGCTTTTTCTCTTTCTTTTTTCTTCAAGTCACGGCAATGGGGGGGTAAGGGGGAGACAACTTTGGTTTCAACACCCCTCCCTTTTCATTACTTAATTACTAACCCCTTTATTTTATTCTTTCTAACATAACACACTAACATAACATGTTCACAACATGTTTCACCCCATAGCATGGCCGGCCACTAGCTCAAATTTTGGGTAATTTGACATGCAAACCCATCATTTTCATAACATGCATTAATAGGCCACTTCACATTTGCCTAGCACATTTCTAAATTTTCTCACATAAGTCCTATTTAATAAAATTCACTTACAATTAACAAAATTCAAACATGAAATTTTCACACATGCATATATACATATAATAAGCATCAACTATGACGGTTAATTATTTTTATGACTCGGTTTAGTGGTCCCGAAACCACTTTCCAACTAGGGTCAATTTAGGGCTGTCACAGGAGTGTTGGGCTGGGTGGGTTGAGCTATTCCCCACATGGAGTGTAGGGCTGGTATGGGTGGAATGTAGTGGTTGGTGGGTTGAGTAGTCTCCCCAAATGGGCTTGCATATGTTTATTGATGTTGCATGTATTTTGAAATGGGCCTATGGGCCATACTGTTATTTGAATAAGGGGCTAAGGCCCAGTTTATTGTAATCTAAAAAGGGCTCTGGCCCAGTATCACTGTTACCTGAATGGGCTTAGGCCCAATGGGCTTGAGTTGACTTGGGCTTTGAATGGGTTTTCCTTACACACTTAGTTTCCCCAAACTCACCCCTTCTTTAACCTTGCAGGTGAGCCTTGATGTGGGTGACTTGGAGCCGAAGAGGATTCAGAGTGGCCATGGTGAATACTTTTGGGTTTGAAAAAGAGACTGGTTTTCTTAAGTTATTTTTAATTACTATTTAATTTTTGGGTTGTAATAAGGCCATTTTAACTTTATTTTCTTCTTTGATTTTCTGGGATTATATTATTTTAAACAACTTTAAATTGATGGATAATAATTCAAATGGGCTAGACTTAGGGCGTGATTTCAAAACGATACTTGTTTTTTTTTAAAATAACACGACGTCACGAATACTCGATTTACCAAAGATAACCACTCAAAGAAATTTCAACTTGTTATAACCAAGTGTGGCAATGGATGTGGACATGTCTAGGATTGGATCCAATCGGAGAGCTTGGTACTTAAGCAGCCTTCATGGCTCACCTCCTCTGTTATGGATACCTACCTGGTGCCCAGCTTCCATTCACTTAGTTAGTTTAACAAAAGTCAGCTTTTAAAACGCTAAAAAGGGAACACGGGTTTTTGACTTCAATGTGGCACGTCGGATTCGGCCTTAACGTCTGGGCTGGGTTTGGGGGTGCTACAAAAATAGAATGTCAAAGTTTTTAGACACGGGCCAGGACACAAGCGTGTCATGGCCATGTGAGGGTCACGGGAGTGTGCCAAGCCGTGTGAAAACCACTGTAGGTTCAAATTTAGAATTTAATTCATACGGGAATGGGACACGGACATGTCCCTAGGTGCTTAGGCTGTGTGTGCTTCACGGGCCATCAGCACGACCATGTTCAAGTTCCACACGGGCGTGTTGCCCATCCACACGTGTGTGTGCCCTATTTCAAAGGTCGTTTTCCTAGTGTAGATTAAAGGACCCGAATTGGTCCTGAGTGATTTCCAAGAGATTCTTTGGGCCTTATAGGCCCCTAATAAGAAGTTTTGGAAAAGTTTTGAATTTAATTAAGTCTTGGTGTCTCATAAATATTTGAATGCATGTGTTTAAGTTTAGTAACGCCTCATTTTTTGTCTTGAGGTAGGAACGGGAGTGGGGTGTTACATACAGTATGTGGTTAAGCATGTATGAAAGTTTCGTATGAAAATTTAATCGTTTGTGTGCTTAATTTGATAAAAAGACCTAATCATATAAAATGAAAAGGTGGCCTTCTATTTGTTAAAGTGCCTATTTGCTATGTCTTTATAATTGAGAGGTCCTTATGTTGTTATTTGACCATTGAACATATGAGTGGACATTAATGGCCTTAATATAATGGTTTATTAATGTTTTATTACAAGGGTAAAATGGTAAAATGAATATTAATGTTAATTAAAATTAAACAAAACATGAAATAAGGCCATTTTCTGTTGATCCTTGCCAAAAATCAAAGAAAAAGAAAAGAAAAAGAGATAGTTAGGGTTCGGCTAGTTCAAGCATCAATTAAGGCATGAGTTTTGTTTGGTTTTTGATAATTTCTATGTTTTTGTGATTGTTGCTTAGTGTTCTATCAAGCCCATGTCTCAATTTTTGAAATTGATGATGATTTTGAGTTGAGCCATTGATGAAAATATAAGTTTTATGAAGTTTGATGATAGTATATGGAAGGTTGATGTTAAGTTAACATGTTTTATCTTTAAATTTTTGATGAATTTGAGTAAATTGAGTTAAATTATGAAAATGGAAAATTAAAGGACTAAAATGTGAAATAGATGGAATATATGGGCTAATATGAACTCTATGAACATTCGACCTAATATGTGTAAAAGAAGATTTTGTGTATTTTATGATTTTATGAATTAGGGACTAAATTGTCAAAATGTGAAATATGAGGGCTACTTTGTAAAATGCCCTAAATATGTGTATATAGATTAAATTAAATGATTTGTTGAATAAAAAGGTTAATTTTGAATATATATATATAGATCAAGAAAAGAGGAATTCAGATTTAGATCGGGGGAAATCGAAGGTTATAGAGTAAGCGATCTAAATCGTCAATTCCAAGTACGAGGTAAGTTCGTACGTGATAAATGGGTTATAGTTATGTTTTAATACTTTGATAATGCATAAACTGTGTAGATATTTTATTACGATTTGAACATGATGATAATTGACTGTGTTCGGCACTAAGTGTGCGGTTCGAAATAGCTTCAGCTACAAATGGAACTAAGTGTGCAAGCTGGAATAGCTTTAGCTATATAAGGCACTAAGTGTGCGATACCAAGATAGCTTTGGTTTATTGAAATGTCACTAAGTGTGCGAGATTGTTACGGCTTCGGCAAATCACTAATGCACTAAGTGTGCGAATTCTTAAAGCATGGAAAGACTTCCGAATGAATTAATGTATTTGAACGAGAAGTGAGGATGAAATGAATAAACACAGAGAAGTTCAGGTACGTTCAATACCTATGTGGTAGATGATACTATGTGTATGAAGCTTGATGAATTCGTATGAACATATTAAATGAGATAGAATAGAATTGATGGATGAATTGTGAATTACTAAGTGTTTTTTAGTTGATGTTTCATATATTATAAACTATTGATTATTTATGGTACGAACTTACTAAGCTTTAAAGCTTACTGCGTGAAATGTTCTCTGTTTTACAGTGTTATAAAGTTAGCTCGGATCTGGGGATTGTCAGCGACATCAATCACACTATCGGACATCTATTTTGGTACCATTTTTAGAGTTGTATATATGGTATATGGCATGTGTAGGCTAGAAGTATTTAGTATGTTTTGTGATGTGAATATCTAGCCATGAGATTTGGCTTGTAAATGTTAGTATGTATGGCCTTTTAATTTGGCTTAAATGATGTGTTTAATAGGTAAGTTATATGATAAATATAATGTTTATGTGACAGTTTGAATATGGAATGTTGAATTGGTAAGTTTTGTGGTATGAAATTGGTGATAAGATGATGAGTTTATGCACTTTGAATTTATGTAAGTTATAATGATTTTGGTATAAGTTATAATAATTTTGGTATTCTTTGGTTGTGAAATTGAGTAGAAAAATAGATGGTATTTGAATGGCATGAAATATGTAAAAATTGGTTGATTTGGTTTCCTATGAATGTATGCAAATGATGCTAAAATGTTGTGGTTTTGGAGTGCTTGAGATAGCTGGGAAATATGGCTTAAACCAAGCCTAATTTCACCCCACAAGGTTGAGCACATGGACATGTGTCTCGACCGTGTGTCTGCTGTAATTTAGTTATTCAAGTCAGTCTTGACCATGACCTAGACATACGGGCGTGTCTGGTGGCTGTGTGAGGCACACAGCCTTGGTACATGGGTGTGTGTAGCCATTTCGAAGGGTACACGAGCTAGACACACAGGCGTGTGGTTGGCCGTATGACCCAAGCAGTTTTGACCACGGCCAAGTCACACAGGCGTGTCTTGTAGTCGTGTGGTGTAGTCAGTATGTATGCCTTGTTTTGCCACGACTTTGAAACACAGGCGTGTCTAAGGCCGTGCAAGGCACACGGCCTGTTCACATGGGCATGTGACATTTATAACTTAGAAAAATGTTTTAAGTTTTGAAAAAAATTGTATGTGCTTGATTTAGTCCCGACTCATTTCTAAAGTATGTTTACGGTCTCTTTGACCTAAGTAAGGGACTTATTGTTGATGTTTGATTATGATTTGAGAATGATGTATATGAATTGTTCGTAAAATATTTCGAATCGTCTAGTAACGGCTTTAACCCTAATTCGGTGACAGATACAGGTCAGGGATATTACATAAGCATTAAATGCTTACTAAGTTTTCTTTTCTCTGTTTTATAGTGCTCGGAAGCTCGTAAAGGTTGGAGATTGGTTGGAGTATTATCACACTATCCTCTAGCTTATTTTGGTATAAAAAGTAATCTTATTTTGATATAATGGAATGTATAGGTTAACTTGGCCTATGTTGCATGTAAATAGTTGTTTGTAATATAGCCGTTGGAATGGCTAGAAACGGATTGTTTTGGTATGTTATTATAATGTTATATATATATATCATGTTTAAATTACATGTATGTGGTTTGGTTAAATTGAATTAGGGTAAAATAGAAATCATTACAAGAAGGTAAGTTTGGTCATGTAAATATGTGATACTATTTCATACATGTTAATGATACTATTTCATACATGTTAATAATGTTTGCTTGATTTATATGACTTGAATTGGTTGGCAAATGTATGCAAATGTTTTTGTAGGTTGAAGGTTAAATTTGGGTAAGAAATACAGATAAGAAATGGTCTTATTTTGTCCACAGGTAGACACACGGGCGTGTGTCTTAATCGTGTGTGACACACGGCCTGGTACATGGGCATGTGATTTGGCTGTGTGTCCTCTGCATCTTAAAATTGAGAAATAGAATGCTCAGAATTGGGCACACAGGCAGAGACACGGGCGTGTGTTTCAACTTTATGTGATACACGGCCTAGAACACGAGTATGTGTCTTGGCCATGTGAAACCTGCACCTAATTTGTGAAAATTAAAGTGACCAGACAGCCTACTGCACGAGCATGTGGCAGGCCATGTGGCACAAGTCAGAGAGTTACACAAGTAAGGACACGAGCTGGAACATGGTTGTATACCTCACATCGAATGTCCACACGGCCTGAGACATAGGCATGTCACTTGGCCGTGTAAGCCACACGGCCTACTCACACGGACGTGTGACCCATGTATTAAAGAAAAAATTTTAAATTTCAGAAATTTTTTTTTGAGATTTCGATTGAGTCCCAACTCGATTCTAATGTTTAAATTGGGCCTCTAGGGTCCATTCAAGAGACAATATGATTATTTTCGGATATGAATAGTAAATGATATAAATTATCTGTATTTGTTCTATAAACTCCATTAATGCTCTATAACCCTATTTCGGTGACAATTACGGGTTAGAGGTGTTACACTCCCACTTGTTAGTTTCTTCCTTGAGAATCCATTTGCACCCACAATCAACATATTGATTCTGATGAAGGGGCAGACACTTGAACTAGTGGAGTTAGTTATAGTTAGGAATGTTTTTCAATACTGTTTGCAAAATTAAAGCCCTAATAGTCGCCAAAATATTGACCCATTAGTTTGTGGATGTGTTGTACATACTCAAGGTAAAAATACTGATACTTTTATATTTGTATCGACAGTTTGCTAGTTTCAGCTTTTTTCAGGAAAAAGGAATGATGATTTGGTACTGATTTTCTTATTGGTATCGATACCATGAATGAGTATCGATACCTACGTGAGTTTTTTGAGATTTCTGTTAAGTGGTCTCTAAGCATGTTTATTTCGTATTACAAGCCTTTAAAATGTATGTTTAGCATAATTTAATGTCACCTAGGGTATTCTTGGCTTGGAATCTCTATGATTGTTCAAATTTGATGACATTTGCATGCTAATGAATCATTTTGTAATGTGTGATGTTGCGACGGTGGTGTAGCGTCTTGTTACTTGGGCTCGGCAACCAGGTTGGGTATAAGTTGTTATAAAGTCTTTTCTTAGAAACCTGAAAAGCAATAAAAAATCTTATAAGTATAGGAATACTTAGTGAGCTCATTATAACAATACCTTCATTGATACTTTGCAATCTTGCACGAACTACTAGGTGCCAATTATTCTGTAACATTTATTTGGTGAATACCACCACAGTTTACCATTCTCTTACACACCAACTATCATGCTCTTGCCATACTCAATCTTCCTACTTACAAGTGTTCCATAAATCTCTTGTCCCATAAAAATTTCTTAACAAAACATATCCTCAGAAACCACGACCAACAATCCATACCTTAACTCATATTCTTATTTCAAACAGTTGTTCACTAACATTTATCACGTGTGAATACATATATGTTTTGGGAATATTATTAAGAATTTAATACCATCAATTCATACTCAGACATACATTGATTCAATACTACACATATCCATACTGATAAATCACTGCATAGACCATTCTGACAAATTCCATGTCGTTTTATATCAGAATCCCAAAACACAAGATAACATTAATTCATATTCAGAAAAATTCTAGAAAAAGCTACAATACCCCTCACCTTCCACATTTACAGATCATCATAACGGATACCCTTTTTAACATACAGATACACATCTCATTTTCATGGAAACTCTTAAGACTTATTCACCCTTAACTCATAACATATCAATACCTACTTTTAACCATACTTATTACATAACTAAAATAATTTATTCCTATCTTACCATAGAGAAAGACTTTCAGACTCAAGTCGTACCAGACATTCCTGATAGTTCACACCACGTAGATGTAATGTAACATCCTGAAATAAGGCCCAGTTGAGATGGTGGTTTCGGGACCACAAATCTAACATCAAAATATTTACTTTATGATTATTATGAGGCCTAGAATATGAGTATATGCATGTGTTAAAGTTTCATGAAGAAATTCTTTGAGTAAGGTGTTCAATTGGAAATTAGGGACTAAATTGAATAAATTGAAAAAATTGAATTCTAGAAGAAATTTGTATGAAATTGCTTTGGGTTATGAAATAGAAGGTCTTGGAGAGAAATTTTCTCAAATTCTAAGTTTTTGGACAAAAATGGGCTTGCATGGATGGCATTTTAAGGAAAGGGTTTAAGGGTATTTTGGGCATTTGGTATTTTAATGAAATAAAATGGGAAAAATGAACCAAAATCAGCCCATTCTCTTCCTTGTCCAGCCAAAACTTCAAAGGTTTCCATAACTAGGGTTTTCAAGCTTTCCAAGCTCAATAGTAAGTGCTCCCAAGCCCCGTTTTTCATGCTCTTTGTATTTTTGAAATCCCGGTAGCTTGCTTTCTCCATTTCTACCCATATTTCATGCTAGGGTTCATGTTTAAAAATTTACCCATGCATGAGTTGTTTGTATTTTGATGGATTATGGAGGACTATGAAAGATGAATGTGTATTAAACATCTTTTCCTAGTTAATTTTCATGAAAAACCCTTATAGGGACTATTTTGCAAAAGATGTAAATGTGTGGTAGAAATGAGATAATAATGGAAAATGTGGGCTACCATAAGAAGGAAAAGTGTTCGGCTAGGCTTGGGTAATATAGAAAGTGCATGTGTTTCATTATACGAGCCTAGGGACTAAATCGTAAAAATGTAAAAGGTAGGGGCAAAATGGTCATTTGAACCGGAGGTAAATATTAAACTTGAAATGTATAATGCAGTGTATTAATGAGTTAAATTTTTTTGTTATAGACCCCGAGGAACAAATTCCGGAGGTTGATCAAGGTAAACGCAAGGTTTAGGAATAACTGAAACATAACTCCGAAAAGGATACCAGGTAAGTTCGGATAACTTAGAGTAAACCCCTAATATGCATAGTTGAATGATTTATGAATGCATGATGATTGCATTTATTATTAGCATTAAATATCATAGAAATGCATATTTGATGGTAACATGTGAAAAATGTCTCGGATGAGGTTGACAAAAGGGAATTCAATGGATAAACCCTCATTGATATGTGTAAAGAGATCCTGCATGTGTTACAGTAAGGATTTAGCCCGGACGGGTAATCCGTGATCGAAAGTATGAAAAGGATCTAACCCAAACGAGTGTTCCTTGAATGATCAAGCCTCCCGAAGAATATGCGTGCATTATGGATTTAGCCCAGACAGGTAATCCAATTAAGGTCTGAATTTAGCCTAGATTGGTAATTCAGATCCGAGCTCATTAAGGGTATTTGTCGTTATAAGGGATTTAGCCTGGACTGGTAATCCCGACTTCACCTTATGAGTTCATGATAAGGGGGATTTAGCCTGGACTGGTAATCCTGCCATGAGATGTGAGGTTCACGGGAGTGCATATATGTAAAATGATCATTCGTAACAATTGACGGATAATGGGTATTCCATCGAGATTCCCTAGAAACTCAACAGGATTAATATGAAGTATGTCAAGAAGATGATGAACGATGACCTCATCTACATAAATTACCCGATGCTTTATTACGTAACTAACTCATTGATTGAGTGCATGTGATAGGGAATCATTTCATAATTGATGATTTCATGTTTTAAATATGGATGTATGCTAATTACTCGGTAAGTTTACTTTTCGGTTATTCAAGCTTACTAAGCATGTAAATGCTTACCCCTCTTTTTTTCCCTGTCTTACAGAGCTCGAGGACTCGAAAGGATTGGAAGACGATTGGAGAGTCAACACACTATCAACTAGACAAGCTTTGGTATAAAGACTTTGTTTGTTTTGTTCAATGGCATGTATAATATTTTTGAGTATTTTGTTATATGTGTCATTTGATTTTCCAAATGAAGGCATGTAAGAATATGTTTATCTCTTTATATATGGCCATGAAAATTAGCTTAATTGAAGTGGGCTATGACCTACGAATTTATGCATGGTTTTATTTATAAGTGATGGGTTGTTACCAATTGGCAATAAGTCACATGAAGGAGCCAATTTCGGATGAATTAAAGTGACATGGGAACCCATAAACACTAAATGGGAAATAACCTATCATGTATGAAACCAATGATATGAGGTTTCTATACATTTAGTTTAATCAAGATTATTTACAAGTGTATAATTGTGTTTTACTTTGAATTTGGTAACCATTAAGCACAAATAGTAGAAAGGGTGACTAAAGGCTTGGAAAATAGCCTATTAGAGTCCACATGGTTAGACACACGGGCGTGTGACTAGGCCATGTGTGACACACGGTTCCCTCCAATGGGCGTGTGCTATGGCCGTGTGTCCTCTGCACTTAAAATTTTAGCTCCAAGTTGTACACGGGTAGGCCACACAGGCGTACACCATGGCCGTGTTAAAAAGGCAGTGTCATCCACGGGCAGGCAGCACGGGTGTGTGCCATGGCCGTGTTGATAAGTCAGTGTTGCCCATGGCTGAAGGACATGGACGTGCCCCAAGTCACACGGGCGTGTGAGTCCACACGGCCCACCTACACAGGTGTGTGACCCTTTATGATAAGGAAAAATTTCCTAAGGAGCCCAAGGTTTATCAAACGTACCCGAATGTGTCCCGTACTGCCTCTAGGTATGTTATAGGCCTAGAAGGCCTATATAAGGGACGAGTTGTTCATGGATGAAAAGCTTAAAATTTGAGTAAAACTTGTTGACCAAATTTGGTATGTTTCAAAATGTAAAGTCCTGGTAATGCCTCGAACCCTATCCCGGCATCGGGTACGGGTGAGGGGTGTTACATTTATTGGTATTGGAGCTACGATTTAGTCGGTTCTAGGACTACTGTAGAGGATGTTAAATTTCGCTATACATGCCATCATTCGAATGTTGATAGTGTGACATCTCCTAATTGTTTAAACTATTTTGAATATAGTGAATGTCTTCCAATCAAGCACAAGATGAGTCTGAGGGAGCCGAGAGCCATGCTTCAGCTTCCGTACAGTGAGCTGTATCTAGTACTAGTAGAAGGCTAACATTAAAAGGCCGAGAAGACGCCCGAGCTGCCTTCTTTGATATGATGGATGAATGGTTTGGGGATTATCTGAGAAATCGCCCAATATACCAAGACCTCCCCCGTCCCCTAACCAACCTGATGAAGATGTGCCACAAGGTATGGCAACAGTGAGAATCGGTACAGCCCCTATAGATAAGCTTAGAAAGTATGGGGCTGAGGAATTCAGAGCTAAAGTTGATGATGACGCTGAAAGAGACGAGTTCTGGCTCAAAAATACTACACGGGTGCTAGATGATTTGTCATGCACACTCGAGGAATGTTTGAAGTGTGTTGTATCCCTTTTGAAGGACACTGCATACAATTGGTGGAAGATCGTATCCTCGGTAATGCCGAAAGAAAATATTACTTGGAATTTCTTCTAAGTAGAGTTTAGGAAGAAATATATTAGCCAACGATTTTTGGACTCGAAGCGAAAGAAGTTCCTAGAACTAAAACAAGGGAACAAGACTGTAGTAGAATACGAGAGAGAGTTTGTTCGACTAAGTCAGTACGCAACTGAATGGGTCCAAACTGAATCGAAAATGTGTAAATGTTTCGAGGAAGGTCTGAATGAGGATATCAAGTTGTTGATTGGGATCTTGGAAATACGAGAGTTTACCCCATTGGCCAATCGATCCAAGAAGGCCGAGGAGCTTAATAATGAAAGATAACAACCTAAGAGAGAGGCTCGAGTTGCGAGTAAGAGGTCTAGCAGTAAAACACTCTCGTTTTCCACGAAGAAAGCCAAGAGCCTGCATGAATGCTTCACTTCGTCAGTGGGATATTCGGGTAGATCAAGAAGCTCTAAATGATGAGGTCAAAAGTCTTCCTCCTCGATGGTGACTAGTGTGGGGAGTGTAAATGATCAAAATCCAAAGTGTAAGAGCTGTAACAAATTTCACTTCGGAGAGTGCCGAATGAAGAGCGGCACGTGTTTCAGATGTGGTTCTCTTGATCACTTTCTCAGAGACTGCTCGGAACGAGCCGAAAAAGAAGTGAAAATAGTTTCAAAGTCGAGTGCTTCCGTTCTACAAGGTAGACCTCCGAGATACCCTGAGAGTGCTAGTGGTAGTCAAGTCGTGACTAAAGACGCTACAAAATTAGAGAATCGAGCCCCGACAAGAACGTATGCGATACGTGCTCGAGAGGAAGCCACTGCTCCTGATGTTATTACGGGTACTTTCTCTCTTTTTAACATAAGTGTTGTTGCTTTAATTGACCCAGGGTCGACGCATTCATATATCTGCATGAGATTGAAGTCTAGTATGAACATACCTATTGAACATACGGAAGATATTATTAGAGTGTCGAACCCACTAGGCAGATATCAGTTCTAGTTGATAAAGTCTATAAGAATTGTCCTTTGACGATTCAAGGTCGTTGTTTCCCGGCTAACCTTATGTTGTTACCATTTGATGAATTTGATGTAATACTTGGAATGGATTGGTTAGCCCTTCATGATGCAACAGTGAATTATGGTAGTAAGTATACTAAGTTAAAATGCTCGGATGGTAAGATTCTACGAGTCGAATCAAGAGAATTGGGTTCGTTGCTGGTTGTAATCACGGCAATGGTTGCCCAGAGATATGTGAGGAAAGGATATGAAGCCTACCTTGCATTTGTACTGAACACTAAGGAAACAGAGCTAAAAATCGAGTCTGTGCCGATAGTATGTGAGTACCCAGATGTGTTTCCGGAGGAATTACCTGGATTACCTTCTGAAAGGGAGATAGAGTTTGGTATTGAATTGGTGTTAGGGACGACTCCTATTTCTATTGCCCCGTACAGAATGGCACCTGCCAAGCTGAAGGAGTTAAAAGCACAGTTACAAGAGCTGACTAGGCCAAGTTTTTCACCTTGGGGTGCCCCCGTGTTGTTCATAAAGAAGAAAGATGGTTCGATGAGGTTATGTATCGATTATTGGCAACTGAACAAGGTGACTATCAATAATAAGTATCATTTACTAAGGATCGATGATTTGTTTGACCAGTTGAGAGGAGCCACCCTATTCTCCAAGATAGACTTGAGGTTTGGCTATTATCAGCTGCGAGTTAAGGACTTGGATGTACCCAAGACAGCTTTTAGAATGAGGTATGGCCATTATGAATTCCTTGTCATGCCGTTTGGGATGACGAATGCACCGGTTGTGTTTATGGATCTAATGAATAGGATCTTTCAGTCATATTTGGATAAGTTTGTCGTTGTGTTTATTGACGACATTTTGATCTACTCTAAAGATGAGACAGAGCATGCGAAGCACCTGAGAATTGTGTTACAGACCTTGCAGGAAAAGCAACTGTATGCTAAGTTTAGCAAGAGTGAGTTTTGGCTCCAAGAAGTTGGATTTTTGGGTCATATAGATTCGGGTGAAGGCATCTGATTTGATCCAAGTAAGATTTCTACAATTGTTGAATGGAAATTGCCTAAGAATGTAAACGAGGTTAGAAGCTTTTTGGGCTTAGCCGATTACTATCGAAGGTTTGTAAAAGGATTTTCCATGATAGTGACTCTGATAACGAAGCTACTACAAAAAGACATTAAGTTTGAATGGACAAAGAAGCGTCAGTAAAGTTTTGAGAAGTTAAAAACATTGCTGACCGAAGCTCCTATTTTAGTGCTACCTGAACCGAGAAAAGAGCTTGTGGTCTATAGTGATGCATCTTTAAATGTATTAGGTTGTGTACTTATGCAAAATGGCAAGGTGATAGCCTATGCTTCACGACAATTGAAGCCTCACGAGAAGAATTATCCAACCCACGACCTAAAGCTTACCGCTATTGTTTTTGCCTTAAAAATTTAAAGGCATTATTTGTATGGCGAGACTTGCCGTATATTCACAGACCACAAGAGTTTGAAATACTTGATGACTCAGAAAGAATTAAATTTAAGACAACGGAGATGGTTAGAATTAATTAAGGATTATGATCTGATTATCGACTATCACCCGGGAAAGGCGAATGTTGTCGCCAATGCATTGAGTAGAAAATCCATGTATGCTTTGAGAGTCATGGATACTCGTTTGACATTGCTTGATGATGATTCAGTTTTGGCCGAGCTGGAGGCTAGGCCAACATTTCTGCAGGAAATTCATGATGCTCAGCTTAATGATGATGATTTGCAAGCAAAAAGAGCTCAATATGAGTCTGGTGTTGAGTCAAATTTTTGAATTAGTCCTGATGGATGTTTAATGTTTAGAGATAGGATTTGTGTACCCAAAGACAATGAAATTATTCGGAAGATTTTGGAAGAAGCACATAATAGTCGTATGTCTATTCACCCAGGAAGTACTAGGATGTACAACAATTTAAAGAAGATGTACTGGTGGAACAACATGAAAAGAAATGTTTCTGAATTTTTATCGAAATGTTTGGTATGTCAGCAAGTTAAAACTGAACATCAAGTGCCTTCAGGTTTGTTACAGCCTATAATTGTCCCTGAATGGAAGTGGTACAAAGTTACCATGGACTTCGTGACAGAATTACCTTTAACTCCGAAAAAGAAAGATGCCATATGGGTTATAGTGGACAAATTGACAAAGTAGGCTTATTTTATCCCGATAAGGACGGATTATTCTCTTGATAGATTGGTCGATTTGTACATTTCTGAGATAGTAAGATTGCACGGAGTACCACTGTCGATTATTTTGGACAGAGACCCAAGGTTCACTTCGAGATCCTGGAAGAAGTTACAAGAAGCCTTGGGTACAAAGTTGAGCTTTAGCACAGCTTTTCACCCTCAGACCGATGGCCAATCTGAGCGGATAACTCAGATTCTCAAGGACATGTTGCGTTGTTTCATCCTCGAATTTCAGGGTAGCTGGGAAAAATAGTTGCCATTGGTAGAATTTGCCTACAATAATAGTTTCCAAACAAGTTTGAAGATGGCGCCTTATGAGGCCTTGTATGGCAGGAAGTGCCGAACTCCATTGTACTGGACAGAACTCAAGGAAAAATGGATTCATAGAGTTGGTCTGATTAAAGAAACTGAAGAAAAATTAAAGTAATACGGGATTGTTTAAAAGAGGCATCAGATAGGAAAAAGTCTTATGCTAATCTAAAAAGAAAGGAAATTGAGTTTCAAGTTGGAGATAGAGTATTCTTGAAAGTATCTCCACGAAAAAAGGTATTAAGATTTGGTCGAAAAGGTAAACTGAGTCCACGATTTATCGGACCGTACGAGATCACAGAAAGAGTGGGACTGTTAGCCTATCGTTTGGTGTTGCCACCCGAACTGGAAAAGATTCATGACATGTTCCATGTATCCATGTTAAAGAGATACCGATCAGACCCCTCTCATATAATTTCACCGACTGAGATTGAAATTCGACCGGACATGACTTATGGAGAGGAACCGATTAAGATATTGGCTCATGAAGTTAAACAGTTGAGAAATAAAGATGTGGCTATAGTAAAAGTTTTATGGCATCGACATGGTGTAGAAGAGGCTACATGGGAGTCGGAAGAAACCATGAGAAGTCAATATTCGAATATGTTTTCTGGTAAGACTTTCAAGGACGAAAGTCCCTAAGGGGGGAGAAATGTAACATCCTGAAATAGGGCCCAGCCGAAATGGTGGTTTCGGGACCACAAATCTAACATCAAAATATTTATTTTATGATTATTATGAGGCCTAGAATATGAGTATATGCATGTGTTAAAGTTTTATGAAGAAATTCTTTGAGTAAGGTGTTCAATTGGAAATTAGGGACTAAATTGAATAAATTGCAAAACTTGAATTCTAGAAGAAATTTGTATGAAATTGCTTTGGGTTATGAATTAGAAGGTCTTGGAGAGCAATTTTCCCAAATTCTAAGTTTTTGGACAAAAATGGGCTTGCATGGATGGAATTTTAAGGAAAGGGTTTAAGGGCATTTTTGTCATTTGGTATTTTAATGAAATAAAATGGGAAAAATGAACCAAAATCAGCCCATTCTCTTCCTTGTCCAGCCAAAACTTCAAGGGTTTCCATAACTAGGGTTTTCAAGCTTTCCAAGCTCAATAGTAAGTGCTCCAAAGCCCCGTTTTTCATGCTCTTTGTATTTTTGAAATCTCGGTAGCTTGCTTTCTCCATTTCTACCCATATTTCATGCTAGGGTTCATGTTTAAAAATTTACCCATGCATGAGTTGTTTGTATTTTGATGGATTATGGAGGAATATGAAAGATGAATGTGTATTAAACATTTTTTTCTAGTTGATTTTCATGAAAAACCCTTATAGGGACTATTTTGGAAAAGATGTAAATGTGTGGTAGAAATGAGAAAATAATGGAAAATGTGGGCTACCATAAGAAGGAAAAGTGTTCGGCTAGGCTTGGGTAAGATAGAAAGTGCATGTGCTTCATTATACGAGCCGAGGGACTAAATCGTAAAAATGTGAAAGGTTAGGGGCAAACGGTCATTTGGACCGGGGGTAAATATTAAACTTGAAATGTATAATGTAGTGTATTAATGAGTTAAATTTTTTTATTATAGACCCCGAGGAACAAATTCCGGAGGTCGATTGAGGTAAACGCAAGGTTTCGGACTAACTGAAACACAACTCCGAAAAGGATACCAGGTAAGTTCAGATAACTTAAAGTAAACCCCTAATATGCATAATTGAATGATTTATAAATGCATGATGATTGCATTTATTATTAGCATGAAATATCATAGAAATGCATATTTGATGGTAACATGTGAAAAATGTCTCGGATGAGGTTGACAAAAGGGAATTCGAAGGATAAACCCTCATTGATATGTGTAAAGAGATCCTGCATGTGTTGCAGTAAGGATTTAGCCAGGACGGATAATCCGTGATCACAAGTATGAAAAGGATCCAACCCGGACGAGTGTTCCTTGAATGATCAAGCCTCCCGAAGAATATGTGTGCATTATGGATTTAGCCCGTATAGGTAATCTGATTAGGGTTTGAATTTAGCCTAGACTGGTAATTCAGATCTGAGCTCATTAAGGGTATTTGTCGTTATAAGGGATTTAGCCTGGACTGGTAATCCTGCCATGAGATGTGAGGTTCACGGGAGTGCATATATGTGAAATGATTATTCGTAGGAATTGAATGATAATGGGTATTCCATCGAGATTTCCTAGAAACTCAACGGGATTAATATGAAGTATGTCAAGAAGATGATGAACGATGAGCTCATCTACATAAATTACCTGATGCTTTATTACATAACTAACTCATTGATTGAGTGCATGTGATAAGGAATCATTTCATAATTGATGATTTCATGATTTAAATATGGATGTATGCTAATTACTCGGTAAGTTTACTTTCCGGTTATTCAAGCTTACTAAGCATGTAAATGCTTACCCCTCTCTTTTTCCCTGTCTCACAGAGCTCAAGGACTCGAAAGGATTGGAAGACGATTGGAGAGTCAACACACTATCAACTAGACAAGCTTTGGTATAAAGACTTTGTTTGTTTTGTTCAATGGCATGTATAGTATTTTTGAGTATTTTGTTATATGTGTCATTTGATTTTCCAAATGAAAGCATGTAAGAATATGTTTATCTCTTTATATATGACCACGAAAATTAGCTTAATTGAAGTGGGCTATGGCCTACGAATTTATGCATGGTTTTATTTACAAGTGATGGGTTGTTACCAATTGGCAATGAGTCACATGAACGAGCCAATGTCGAATGAATTAAAGTGACATGGGAACCCATAAACACTAAATGGGAAATAACCTATCATGTATGAAACCAATGATATGAGGTTTCTATACATCTAGTTTAATCAAGATTATTTACAAG